>NC_056743.1:1320266005-1320308505 GCF_019279795.1 Protopterus annectens
TATCTAACTTGTATTCATTGACATATCGGCATATGATTCAAAATATTATGATTATTTACTTTTAGACAGGCGGTAACCTGGACAGTTCTTAGAATTTTAGAACTCTCACAGCATCAGTAACTATACTTTTCATAAAAATTAACATTCACAAATGAATCAGAGCTACATCCACTCCACATATTAATCCCTAAAATTCAAAGTATGTTAACCACTAATAAACTTATTTAAATAACAGTTAAGGATTCAAGAAGCTCAATTTGTATGAAATGTTTAATATAAAGCAGACTGTCATTTTTTTAAAGGAGACCGCATATAAACTTGCATTAAAAATTACAGTTGTGTGTGGATCCAGGTTTAACTTTTAAAACAGAGTGTTACTCTAATTATTTGATATCATTCGAATGGTAACTTTTATATACACAATCTGTATTTTTATATTTTGTTTATTATATAGCGGGTCTTTCCTGGGTGCTATTGCAAGTCAAGTATACTATCAGCAGCACACTAACCATTTTAAGAACACACAATGTAACACGCCTCTTCAGTGTCATTTGTTGCATCTTGTATTATATTTAATAGTACAGTACTCAACTGTGTCAGGATATCAAAGTGTGACACCTAACAAAGTTTCATCATAATAATGATCAACTTTTAATAAGATTGATATTTTCAATTAAAGTTTAAAAGGTTGAACTAAGTGGCTTTAATTTATATATACAGCTAAAAAAAAAAAATCAAACTAACATTTTAAAATGGGAACTAGTAACCATTTGAAGTGGGAAAGTAACAAGTGATTTTTTTACCTTGTAAAAAGTAGCTCATAAGTATTCAAGCACTTATTTAAATTAAGAATTCATAGATCACAAAAAAAATTGGATTTTCATTTGTCCTTCAGTTTTTTGCTGTTTTTGTCCTTTACTAGCCAACCATCTCGTTGCACTTCTCTTCAAAAAGAGTGGACAGATTTCAGTCTTTTTTCTAGCATTTTTCTGTATAAAAGTCCATTGCATCTCACAAGGTGTTAAATCTGCTTTCCTTCTGAAAGCAGAATATTTACTTTTGCTGTAAATAAAATTTGTGCTTAAATATTGTTTTTTTCTTTATGATCACTGACCTTGGTGAATGTGGGTTTTTTAATGAGGAGTTAGAAAGTGATGTATGTGCCCTTTCGATGCCAAAGGAAAAAGCTTTAGGCAGATTCAAAGTTTTAACGCAACCAGGTATTGGGCATTCAATCATACAGTCTCCCTCTTCTTTTTCAGGAATCCCATAAATCCTGATGTTATTCCTTCTAAAGCTGTTCTCCAAGTCCTCTTTTTATCTCACAAGTTATTTCGTTTCAGAAGAAATTCAGTGTTATTCTTATTTTCAAGTAATCTTCCATTAAAACCAGAGATTGCCTCTTCTATACTCAAGATAGGTGAGGACGGTTGTTCAAGAAAGTCACTCAGCACATCAACTTACCTTTTTTTTTTTTTACATTCCTCTTTGAAATTGTCCATTTTGCTTTCTAATCCATCTTTACAGATACCTCACTGATGTTCATGGATGTTAGTATAGCCTGTATGTCTCTTTTCATAGTACTGTCTTGTACACTGGGCTTAGAGTGGCTCAGAGACAAAGATTTGTGCTTTCTGGTTTTCTTGACACGTAAAAGCAATTAGAGAACTTCAAACTTGTTTTTGTAGTAAATCTTTCAGCAGATGTTAAACTATAAATCCATCAAGTTTTGAAATGTTGTTTGAGTTGTTCTAGTAAAAATCTTGTCAGATGTTAAAATGAAGCAGAGCTAGCAACAGTTCTGTTAACTGCTCACCATCTTGGCCATAACCCCCAGTCTAAAGTATCTTAATGCATCTTCTTCCACTGAAACAGCCAGTGCCAGTAGAGAATAACCAATGTGCACTGAAAGTTTATTTTTCAAAAGATAAGTCCCAAATTCTATCACACTTCAGAAATTAAATTCTTCAGAAAAAAAAACTCATTTGCCAATATCCAAGCATTAAAAACATGCAAATATCATGGATCCTGTACTGATCCAAGTGTTGCACAAATATAACAAACGGTGCAAAACTGTTCACGGTAGTATTAGCAGAAACCAAATTAGATCCAGCAAAATTAATGCCGCATGTCATTCCAACACTGCATTGTTTGAAAGTAGGAAATAACATCTTTCAGCACAATTAACTCCATTTTCTGTTGTAGGTTTATCATTCAAAAGTATTGAAGTGATCCAGATGAAGGATACTGTAGTGTCAATTTCGATAAATATGTTTTAAGTCAAGTTTTTGCTACACCTGGAATTCCAAAGCAATAGTCCAGAGTTTATCAAGAACACAAGTATTTCTTCTAAAAGCTTAGCAGTTTCAGCATGCTGCTGTTCAAGGCATCTGCAATCCAAAAATCAGCAAGTAAAAGATACTGTATAGACAATGAAAAACATGTTGAAGAAATACATGTCCAATCATATGGACTTTCATTTTTAAGTTTAAACTACAGAAATATGAATTTGTTTGTAAATCTAACTGCCACAGTTACTAATGGGGAAAAGATGGAGGTCCAAATTGCAAACATCTTTCAGTTTACTGGTACCAGATTAAGCACACAAGCTGTTGCCAAAGAGAGATGAAAACAGAATAATGGTATGATAAACATGCTGGAAATGTATCATGTCTATAGCAAGAGTAAACAAAAAAAAAAAAAAAGAATGGCATTAGATGAGAAATCTGGACAGAAATAGCATACAAGAAACATCGCTGGAAAGAACAAAATCTTTAACTGTTCAGGAAAATGGCATGCATTTGTACAGAAAAAAAAAAATCAAAACCATATGCAAAATTGTGTCCAAATCAAGCATTTGTGCTACAGAGTGGAAAACTTGACATACCCAAGATCTAAGATTTCTAAGATTCCTAAGAATATGCCTTGCGTTGACAACTGACAATATGGTTGACAACTGAAATCAGCTTTCAGGAATTATCACAAATTCAAGTGACGCAATTAAATTGCAATCAGAGCATAACCTCTCAAGAACAACTACACTTTGTCGGTGACTAGGTAATTGTCCTGATCCCTGGTTCTGCTGGTGTTTGGTGGTTGGTTAATACAAAAAAATATATATTATAGCAATAACCAATGACTGGGTGTGATACATTGAAGATTTACCCATGGTTGGTGTGGATTAATCATGAGGATGAAGCACGAGTGACTAAAAAAAAAAAAACAAAGCCAACCATGGGTAAATCTTCAATATACCACACCTAGGAGTCTATTATTGCTATTATACGATGGCATTATTTAAGAAAAAATATTTTTTCTTACATAATGTCTTTATATAACAGCGCAGTGGTGTTCTTCCATGCTGCTTCCAGATTCTGTCCTTTGACATTGTACTGAGCATGCATATGGGACTTGCTTTCCCAGGCTTACACAATATATCACTGCTTTAGCAAGGAAGAAAGGACGAGATCAGTTGGTATTTTTTTGAAAAGAAAGAAAAAAAAAAAGGGTAACATCCCAACAGTTTAGAGGTATGAGAAAGACTGGAAAATACAAGAAAAATCAGGCACATTTTAGTTTGCAGAATGTACCCAATTTTCCTTGCATTTTCTGTGGTCACGTATGTACCTCTCGATCTTTTATTTGAAAAAAATGTGAATACGTGTGCATTGTCTGAAGGAAAGAAAGAAAGTCCGAAACTGAAATGCCTGTCATTACTTAGGGACTTTGTTTCTCAGTGATTTGTTGGGAAAAAATTATTTTAGGAAAAACGAAGTTACTATACAAGGATACGCTTTTTAGCTTTAGAGTCTTTCGTTCAAACTGATGCTCATCTAAGAGAGATAGCAAAAAAACACACACACACACACACACACACACACACACACACACACACACACACGAATTTAATGATATTTTAGCAGCCAAACTTTTGCTGTTGGTATATGCTCGATTTACAAATGGCATGCTGGTTGGGCTGGCCAATCAACATGCTCGTTTTTTTAAGTGTTAACAGCCAGTCATTGTACAATTCAAAATAATCCACTGCATTGTTTACTCAGGTGCCACACTCCTACATCTATCTCATGCTCGCTTTAGTTGTCACATCCATATGGCCTTTTAATCTTAATGATACACACTGTGAGGTCAGGCACGGAAAACAATGGGCAAAACATGGAAACGAGTGTTCCCATGCATAATTTCTCATCCTTTTTCCTTGCAAATGGCTTTTACCAGGTAAGTATGTGAAAAATATACATGGAAAGGGACCACTAGCAACTTCTTTGCTCAAGAATGGCAGAGGCAAAAGTAAGCATATGGTAAGAGGTATACTAATATACAGCCACCCCCTAGAAACATACCACAATCTCTTCACTGAGAAGAGCCCAAATTAATGACAGTTATCTAAAAAGAGCTTTAACCACTGAAGTAATCACACAGCACCAAGAACAGCAAAATAAGTAAATGTAGTTTCTTGCATACTTGTACACAATAAATAAGTAGTACCTTGCTTCTTCCTTCATTGATGCGCAACCATTGACTATTAGTGTAAACTTTCATTTTCATCCAGGGACACCTAGGTCATCCAGACAGTAACACAACTAATGTGGAAGACTTTTGACCATTTTAGATATTTTTACCCACCAAAGTGTAGCCAATGCACATCATCAAGCAAAGAGATGACAGAGCACAGTGCAAAGCAGCCAAATCTGGCATACGACATGAAAGTAGATTTCATGTACTTGCACGTGATCTTTGAAGTTAATCAGCCAAGTCCTCTTCTGTGAAGAGCAATTCCTCAGCTACCACCAAAGAAAGAGAGGCTAATATATCAAGCTATGGTAGACGTGTGTAAAATGTCTGATTAGTGAAATTAAATAGGTTTGTGTTTCTGGGTATGTGTGAGACATACAAGCACACACCTCAAATTTCAGTTTAATGTGGTCAAAAGTGTTCTAGGTAGCTGTGAGTTAACAAGTTAGCAGCACATCCATCTTGCATTCCTTTATTGCTAAAACTCTTTGCTTACTATACTGCAAACTAATTAGATCCAACAACTTCTGAAACCTAAAGACTGGAAAGACATTACCAGTAAAATGAACCCAACTGCATCAGAAAGCTACACTGAAAAACAAACGCAATTAACGTCTAAAATTAACATACAGTAATGCTCATGATACTACTTGACAATCTCAAACAAGAACATGGGGGGGGGGGGGGTAGATTACAAAATTTATCTTGGAAGAGGAACTTCCATGCATGAAAATCTACAAAACTACCACAAGCCCTGCTTATCAAACTCTCTATTAAAACCCAAGCAATTTAATGTACACCAATGAAGTAAGAAAAAAAAAATGGATAACCAACAACTTGAGATTCTTCAGTTTGTGGGGTACATGAACATGTTGGCTGTAGGATTAGGGAGGGAACTCATAACTTGTGACTTCACCACCTATCTTGAAATGTATTGCAGTACAGAAAGTTCATGTGTTATACAAATATGGCTGGCAGGACAATCACAAACCACACCACCATGTTTTCCATTTTATTTATGCACGTGTGTGTGTGTGTGTGTGTGTGTATTTTAATGCATGCATGATGTTATGTGGCAGATGTTTCAGTGCTTTTTCAAATTAAAAGTCAGCATGGTTAAATGGTGTTAGGAAGATCACACAATAATGGGTTTTAGGATATATTACCTTTGTCTGCTGTTGTGCATTTTTGAAATTTGTTTATTTAAGCAGCAGTGGGTGTGGGAAATTTAGTTAGATCACATTTTATTTAGTGGGTAGTAGGATGTATCAACTTTTCCCAATGTTGTAGGATGTTGAAATTGGCATATTTAATTAGCATGTGGTGTGGGGAAGTTTTGCCCTCTGCATAAAAGTAGTAGGCTGTGCTTTTTGGTTTTATAGTTTCAATTAAGGAATGAATGTGACAGGTTTCCAATGTGTGTGTGCTCAGTGGAATTTTTTGGGTGTCTACTTGCATTATATAAAATTTACACACTTTTTTAATCAAATCAAAATATGTCTATTATTTCTCCACCAACTTTAAAATGATAAAAAGTACAGTTTTGTACCTACCATAAAAGTAGATGTTAGAGTGTATACACCGCTGCAGTCATCACACTTGGGTTATCCTGCCATCAGGCGGCCCCGCAGTCGGCCCGAGTTCCAAAGTCTTGGTCCGGCTACCAGGGTAAGTAACAGCAAGTAAGAGGGGAAAGAGGGAGGGCAACCTGGACTGCAGCAGTGTATACACTCCAACATCTACATTTATGGTAGGTACAAAACTGTACTATGTTCATAGTGTTACACTGCGGCAGTCATCACACTTTGGTAGAATCCCAAAGCAGAGGTAGGGTGGCTGGTTCTATAAGGCATTAGGGGTGGCTATAAGGCCCTGCAGAACTGCAGTGGCAAAGCCAGCTCTGGATTTGGAGTAGAGGCAGATGGTAATGCTTCGTGAAGGTATATACAGAACTCCAAGTTGCTGCTTCCAAAATGTCCTTGGTAGGTACTCCTCTGAGGTAGGCAGTTGAAGTGGCTGTTGCCCTGGTGGAATGAGACCTAAAGTTGTTAGGTGCAGTTTTCCCATGATATGTATAGCAGAAACGTATGCAATGGCCTATCCATTTTGAAATGGTCTGTTTTGAAATATCTTTTCCCTGTGTTCCTGCAGCATATGATACAAACAATTGCTCAGTTTTTCTGAAAGCTTTAGTTTTGTCCAAGTAGAAGCATAACTGCCTGTGTATGTCCAAGGAATGCAGTAGTCTCTCCCCTTTATTCTGTGGATTTGGATAAAAAGTTGGCAAATGAATAGTTTGGTTTACAGCCACACTTGATACCACCTTTGGCATAAAAGTAGGGTTTGTTCTTAAAGACACCCTGTCTTGGTGGAATATGATGAAGGGTTCCACTGCCATTAGTGCCTGTAATTCTGAAATTCTTCGTGTCGAGGTTATTGCCAGGAGCACAGCAGTTTTCCAAGAGACATATTTTTAAGTCTGCTGAGTTAGCTGGCTCAAAAGGAGGTAAAAGTTAATTTCTTCAAGACAAAGTTGAGATCCCAAGTTGGAGTTGGTGCTCTACGGGGTGGTCTTATATTTTTAGCCCCTCTGAGGTACTGTTTTATGAAAGGAAGAGAAAAAATAGGTGGATCTGTGTTGTAATTAGCAGACATGGCAGAGGCATGGATCTTAATGGATGAAAAGGAGAGGCCCTTGTCCAGCATCTCAGTCAAGTATTGTAGTATCTGAGGAATATTTGGGACAAGAGGGTCAAGGTTGTGAACCTGGTTCCAGGCACAGAATCTTTTCCATTTATCCGAATACGCTTTCCTGGTACTAGGTCTTCTGGCCTCCAGAATGACATCCATAACCGCTTTGGAGAGAGGCATTGTTTGCTTGACTAAGGAATTTGCTGTGCAGCCAGGTTTAAAGTCTAGCTGGCCGTGCAGTATCTGATTGTTTTGCCGAGTCAAAAGTTGTGAGATTTGAGGCAAAATCCATGGTGGTCCTTGTGCTAAGTTCTTTAAGATTGGGTACCAGTGCTGGTGTGGCCAATCTGGAGCAAACAGGATCATCTTTGGCCTTTCTTGTCTGGCTTTTACGAGTACCTTTGAAAGGAGAGGCAGTGGTGGGAAAGCGTATACTTGTAGGTTTTTCTAGCTGAATGAGAGGGCATCCACTTTCCATGCTTGTGGGTGGCAAGTCCTTGTGCAGAATTTCTGTAGCTGGCAATTCATTGGGGATGCGAACAGATCTATGTCCGGGCTCCACCATTTCTGTGTTATCATCCTGAACATTTGTGGATTTAATTTCCACTCGTGTGGATCCATGATGTTTCTGCTTAAGTCGTCTGCCAGTGTGTTTTTCCCTCCTGGCAGGAATTGTGCTTGCAGATGAACTTGATAGGCTACAGCTGTGTTACACAAGGTCATGGCTTGTCTGCAGAGGGGATATGAATGAGTGCCCCCTTGCTTATGTACCACATAACTGTGGTGTTATCTGTCCTTAGAAGAAGTTGTCCTGGATGCAGAAGGTCCTTGAAAGCTATAAGGGCATTTTGTACAGCTAGCATCTCTTTTTGATTGATGTGAAGATGCCTTTGTTCTGCATTCCACTTGCCCTGAATACATTTTCCTGCCATGTGTGCTCCCCAGGCGTAATCCGAAGCATCTGTTGTCAGTGTTTGCCTGGCTGTGGGTAGAGTGAAAGGCTGTCCCCTTGTTGAGGTGACAGGCTTGAGCCCACCATCGAAACTCCTGTTGAAGGTAAGGAATAAGTGGTATTACTGTTTCCAAACAGTGACAGTGTTGAGACCAGACACTCTTTAGTTACCATTGTAGTTTCCTCATATGCAGTTTTGCATATGGAATTAGTAGTATGCAAGATGCCATGTAACCCAAGGCCTGCAGAATTTTTCTTGCAGGGAGCTGAGTCTTTGTTGCCATTAATTGGAAACATTGAATTAGTTGTCCTTGCTTGTCTGGTGTGAGATAAGCCACCTGGGCCGTTGTATTTAAGCTGACACCCAGGAATATTATCTCTTGTGAGGGCATTAGTTTTGATTTCTTTTCGTTTACTGTGTACCCTAGGCAAATCAGCAGTCTTTTTACAAACGCCAGATGCTTTAGAAGAATGTCTTTGCTCTCTGCTTGAATAAGGCAGTCGTGCAAATATGGGTAAATTTGAATTCCTTTTTGTCTGCAAAATGCAATTACTGGTGCCAGGCATTTTGTAAAGACCCTGGGTGCAGTAGATAAGCCAAAGGGTAGTGCAGAGAATTGGAAGTGCATTGAACCTGCTAAGAATCTGGGGTATCTTCTGCAATTTTGTCTGATACGGACATGCAGGTATGCCTCCTTGAGGTCCAATGTTACGAGCCAAGCTTTCTTGCCCAGCTTGGGAAGAAGCTGCTGTAGTGCCAAAATTTTGACTTTTGGAACATCCAGGTAAGTATTTAGAGAGGAAAGATCCAGAATGGGCCTCCAGGCTTTGTCCTTTCTGGGAACCAGAAAGAGTCGAGTAAAATCCTTGTCCTTGCTCCTGTATTGGTACCTTTTGAATAGCTCTCATGTCCATGAGTGCTGTAATTTGCCTTTGAGCCTCTGCCCATTGATTTGGTGGCAGATTTGGCATTCCTTTTAACCTTGGCAGAGTGGGAAAGTGGAACCTGTAACCTTGAGACATTTGTCTTTGGTGATTAAATGACAATTGTGAATGAAAAGTGCCAGTCCCCCCCCCCCCCCAAGGGGGCTGCCAAGAGAGAGATGTTTGGCAGCTGTAGTGAGAAATCATTGGGTCTGCTTTTTATAAGGTTGAGGCCTGTCTTCCCCTTCTTTCTGGGTTGAAGTACCCTACTGTCGAGGCCTGCAAGTACTTTGTGGTTGTCCTCTGCCTCTTGAATGTCTGTATCATCCCCTTTGAGGTCTGTCTAACTGGAAAGGACCAATTCTTTGTTGACCAATTTCTGCTAAACCGAGGAGGCTGAACCTGTAAGAAATCCTTCACCATTTGCATAGATTTTGCTTTATCCTCCATTTTCTTTAATACCTCTTCTGCCTTAACTCCAAATAAAACATCCTGCTGCAAGGGTGCATCCAATAACTTTACTTTAACATGATCTGGTAAGGTCTGTTCTTTTAACCAAGCATGCCTTCTAATGACAGACCCTGTAACTGCTGCTCTACAGGAGGCCTCCAAGGAATCAAAACCACATTGCAAAGTATGTTTTCCCACTTGTTCAGCTGCATGCAATAAATCCTGCATTTCCTTATAGTTAGGAAGATCTGAATTTGGAAGCATTTTTTGTTTCAACTGAGACATCAAATATTGCCGATATTTAAGCATGTGAAACTGGCAATTTAGTGCTCTCATCGCTAAAGTTGCAGATGTGTATACTTTCTTTCCTCATCTGTCTAATGCCCTGGAATCTCTATCAGAGGGGACTGGCTTTTTTGCTGTAGAGGCCTTTATCCCTTTGGGACCATGAGAAATAGTTTCAGGGTCAGCAACAGGGCTTTTATAAAAGGAATTTGTGAGAGTCAGGGACTCTGTAATATCTGTCTGGCTTAACTGGAGCTGGAGGTAAAGAATCAGGATTTAAACTGGATTCAGCATACACATCATCCACAATATCCAACACTGGCAGAATAGCAAGGGGGGTCTGTGTTGAGGTAACAAAAGGAAATCTCGGAGCCTTTTCTTGGATTCTGAGTAATCTTGGCCCTCGCAATGGAAATGCTCCCGCATGGTATGTAAGGTTTCCCCAAAGTAGTAGTCCTCTGGTGGTGAGGCTGAAGGAATGGATTCCTCAGCATCAAAATCCTCATAAGGGGATAAAGAGTATCCTAGGTCTGAGGATGAATCTGAGGAGACGGGACACCTGGTCGGATGAGTCTGTCTGCATCCTGTCTAGGCCTTTTATCAGGAGGAGGGTGGGACCCCCTGATCAGAGTAATTAGGTCTTTGACCATGAACCCCCTGATCAGAGTAATTAGGTCTTTGACCATTTTGAGCATCTGTTTCTTAGGCATGGAGGCCTGTGCTGGTGAATGCTGAAGCGGTTTCTTAGGTTTAGATTTAGAAAAGGATTTAATGGTTAACCGAGTAGGCCTGAAAACACCCTCTGAAGCTGCGGGTTGTTCAGCTACTCCGGAGCCCTCAGAAGGGTTAGTGTTGGTAGGTCTCAAGTCTGGTGTATCCGAAGGCCCAGCCATCTCCACGTGGGAGTCAGAGGCCTGTGGTTCCAAAGAAGCGGTTGTCAGGGGCTGCGAAGGCGCCTCGCTGAAAACCAGAGAACCAGCGACTGGCCTAGCAGAGGCTTAGTCAGTTTTGGGCCTCGGATGCCTGTCCTGGTCTTTGCGCTTTTTGTGTATTCCGGTCGTCTGTTGTTCTGACGGCATGGTGTAATTTAATTTTCTGCCAAAATAATGTCAGGCAAAATCAAACAGACTTTTAATAGTGCGCTTGTTAAACCTAGCACAAAACAGACAACCAGCAACGTCGTGGTCTAGGCCTAGGCATGGGATACAATAGGAATGGAAATCCTTATGAGATATTTGTTTCCCACAAAAACTACAATTATTAACTTTTACTGACATCGGACTGAGGCAAGAAAAAGTTTCCCCAACAGGGTACTTAGCTTTGCAGAAGACTTCGGTTCTGGATTCGGAATGAAAATCTCAGGAGTTGGCCGACCGGCACTTGCAAACTGCTTTTGCATCGGGCACCGCGCAACAAGAAAGACTGAAGAAAATGGCGTCAGCTGCATCTTGTATACCCCTGGCGCACTGACGACAGGGAAGAAGCGAACAAGACTTTGGAACTCGGGCTGACTGTGGGACCGCCTGATGGCAGGATAACCCAAGTGTGATGACTGCAGCAGTGTAACACAATGAACATCAAGAAATTCATACACATGGTGCTTAATTTCTATCTGCAGCTGCTCACTTTCAGCTCATTACAGAGTCTTTCTTGTACCCTGTCTTCTGTACAGGCAAAATGATCCACAACTGGTGGCTACATTTTTCAAAGATATTGGACACTTCATAAATCCATATCCTGCCTAACAGGACATTTCAACTGTTTTGTCCAAACACTGTAGCCAGGGTAATCATTTGCTAGCCACTTTTTAGTTTCAGTGCAAGTCTTGCTTTTGCCTCTATTCATGGGTACTCCATTATTTGAATGATTTCATCTTTTCTGGGCTTTTACTCTGCTTCCACCTTTTTAGTTATAGCCTTTTTCGCTCTGAGCATCATTGTCAGTAGTAGTTTTATCCTGCTCTGGGCTACAGAACCCTGGTCCCAATATCCTAACAGAACGTTCACCTAAAGTCCTTTCCTGTGAACTCAGTATTCCCACCAAACTAGCTTGTAAAGCTCCAAAAATATATGTTTCCAGTCTCTTATTCGAGTTACATCTCCAACAGCTCCCATTTACCTTTGTGGAAAACTGGCATCATTTGACAGAAACGCTATTAAAGTAACTAGTCTAGGTTAACTGCTACTGTGCACCCTCCATTCCATTTACAGCCTCACAGTGGCAACTTTGTTTTGATCAGTAAGCAAGCAGAGACACTGCCAGCTTCCTATTTCTAGCACAGTAACAAGACCGTAACCTACAGATGTTCTCAAAGTACAACATCTCTCTCTCTCGGACTGCAACTCTAACTGGAATTCATTAACAGTTCAGTTGTCTGCAGTTCAAATGGTATCCAGAGCAGAAGGGCCAACTAGGTTGGTGGGAGATACAGTGCCGGATGGTAAGCTCTCTCACTCCTGGTTAAGTGGGACTCTAAAGCTGTACGGTCATCAGGCTGTCTTTCAGCACCACTTCAAGAGTGCACTTGCAAACAAATCCACCCATGGATGGACCCTGGCTATGAGCTTCACAAAAACAACCTTTGATGGACCCAAACTATATCACAGGGAAGACCATATGGAGGTATGCAAGCATAAGCCTGATGGGATGGAGTACAAATAAGGGAAGGCCAGTAGTGCAGATGAAGAGGTAAATACCTTCCCGTACTAGAGGGCTGCAAGAATGCCCGTCCTGTTGCAGCATACAGTAAACTGGAGAGGGCAACAGCACTAATTAATAGGGCAGCCTATCAGTTTACCAACAACCAATTCTAGGAATGCCAATAAACTGATAAAAAAAAATCAGCAACACTGGCGTTCCCTCTTCTCTGCTGTTATGCAACTTTGGAGTAAAGTTTGAGGCATGCAGGAAATATTTAATATTTGATAAAGTTTGGAAACATTTATCTAAGGCACAGAACACACTACTAAAGAAAGATACAAGGTAGTGACCTGTATTTAAGCATGCTGAAAACATTAAAAGTTCTTGTTCAAAACATCTTGGACAACTTTCTCCATAACTTTAGAAGTACTGGAAAATAGGATTTTACACATTTTTGACAATGTAATTTTTTGTACATTAGCTTGACTAGGTCACGCTTCTATTTCACAGGCACCAAAAGGCAAACAAGCACTGGTGTGTAACAGCCAGGACTGCACTTGGCTCCTTTTACGTTTCTGGCATTTATTGTGCATCACTGTGCTCGAGGCTTTTACATTTGAGAAGCAATCTAATCAAATATGTCTTCTACCTCAAAAAGTCTGTATTCCTTTGCTTGATGCTATAAAACAGCAAAGGTTGCAGTTCCTTCACAGAAATAGCTTTTATATTCATGGGCAAACAAACCATGATTGCTACAAAATCTGGTCTCTTCAACGACATTAAAAATAAATAAATAAATCAAATTAATCAATCAATCACCAGTGGGGCACACTTCCTCTGGCTGGTCTTGCATACCAAAAATCTTTGCTGGTTAAATCTTCACTCTGTGTTAACTCAAGTTCAGATATTCTAGTATGTGTAAACTAGCTTCTTGTACTTCTGTCTATGGTTATAAAGGCTTTTCTGACCTCAGGGGAATGGATCCATAGCCACAGTTTGCATATTGTGTTCTGTTAATTTTGTTTACTGTCACTTTAGTTTGTGAGCTACCCAGTTACTTTCTTATGTATGGAATTCTAGTTTTAAAACTTTATTTTATGGTTATTTTTCTCCCATATCTCATCAGCAAATGTGGTAGCCAAAAGTCAATAAGTGATCTGGAAATATGGGACTGGAAAATTAATTTATTTTGAACAAATTATAAAAATCATCCTATTCATATTAAATACCTCCAACAAATCTAATTCAAATATGAAAATATAAACACATTAAAATCACATTTCCTATCTTTCAAGTGCTTTCAATTTTAAAATACATTTTAAGGAGCATTGATCATTCAGTTCTGGATAAACACAGGCATTTAATTTAAGCTGCCAATACAGTTCTCGCGCCTCTAAATGAAGTGGCCAAGCCAAGGCCCACCCCTAACTTTTTCTTCACCTGTTCAATTATTGGGTAATGAAGTGGTGGCCACAATTCTCCATAACATGTCTTGCTAGGGGATTAGTAATGTTTTGCCTACTGATATTATACTGGTGTTCATGAACTCTGTTTAAAATTTCATTCAGTTTTACCAATATATAACCCTGGGCAAACTTGGCAAGATGCACAACTCCAGGACTCTCACAATTAAATTTCCCTTTTATATCAATTGTACAATTAATACAAACATGGGTGTAACATCAAAAATATTCTTGAAAGAGGTGAATTTTTCAAATTGTAGGAGATGCATGTCAAAATGTGGTAGGTGTAAATTGTGTCCATTTATAGAAGTAACAAACAAGTTTTGTATTAATAATATAGTGATATTTGTAGTAATAATGTATTATTAATGCCCTAGTAAGACATGTTATGGAAAACTGTGGCCATCACTTCAATTACCTAATAACTGAACAGGTGAAGAAAAATGTTAAGGGAGGTCCTTGGCCACTTCATTTAGAAAAGCGCGAACTGCACTGGCAGCTTGAATTAAATGCCTGTGTTTATCCGGGACTAAAATGATCAGTGATCCTTAAAATGCATTTTAAAACTGAAAGCACTTGAAAGATGGGAAATGAGTGATTTTAGTGTGTTTATATTTTCATATTTGAATTAGTGAAGTGGTGTTTGTGTTGGAGGTATTTAATATGAATAGGATGATTTTTAATATTAATGAGTTAATTTATGATGTCATAATTGTTTATTCTATTTAAACTTGTGATGTATTTGAGTCATTTATCTGAAGAAGTTAATGTATTGGATGTGGACAAAAGCACTTGCATAAACTTTTTTTTTTTTTGGTGAAAACGCTGCCTTTTGTCATTTTATTATTTTGTTTTTTTTTTGCTTGAAAATATGATAAAAAAGAGGCAAGACCACAATTTTAGCAGCAAAAGTTGCCTTGGCATTACAAAAGGACATCCAGGTTACTTACCCTGTAGTGAAGGTGCCCACTGCTTAAGGCTCTGTTTTTTTTTTCTTGGTTACCAAATCATGAAAATTTTGCAGAATTAATAATGCCACTCGCATTCCAATTTGTGACAGATTTAAATCACTTAACATAACTCTGTCTCTCCATCAAAATGGAAAAAAAAAATAAACTGTAGAGCTCCATATATACTTGCTGGTGAATGTAGATGGCAAAAATGTCCCTTTTTCTCTACTATTTACTGTCACTACAAAACACATCTAATTTGATATTCAATATGCATTATCTGCAGAAAAAAATATCCTCCTCAACTTAAAAAAGGTGCCTTTATTTAAAATGGCATAAAAAATAAATCTAGAGAAGCTCCCCTTACCTCACATATCAAGCTATACCAGAGAGTTAATTTAGGTTTCTGGCACTGATCAGAACTCCAGTTGTGACCAATGAGATGCTAGTTGTAGTACGACAGAATCAAACAAACCATCAGCTTTGGGAAGATAATGTTTAGTCAACCATTTTTTCCTTGTTTGACAAGGTACCAATCCATCCTGCTCTCTCAGATATTTGCCTTTCTGAACAGAAATTTGTACTTTTATAAAAAAACATGCACAAAAGAACAAAGCACATCTTCTGTATGCATATATTGACCACTACTGTTTTTGGAATTCAAATACTGATTTCTCTTCAGAATCAGATGGTCTGATACCAGGCCCGGTAGGTTAACACACAGAGTTATGGATACGAGCTGCTCATAAGCAGCAGCATTTCATTCTCTCAACCTCCACTGTGTGATCATCATTGCATCACTTAACCAGACAATGCCCTTGGGTCACCCTCTTCAGGGGTGATCCAGGGGCATTGTCTGCTTAAGTTTGTCCCCCTGGGTCACCCTTGAAGAGGTTTGTGCCTAGTAGGTTTTCCTGGTTAACAACTGTATAAATTATTAGGAGAATCAGTACCCACTGACTGGAAATCATCACACATCATATGCCATGCCTATCTTCAACAAACAGGAAGCGACTAAAATCACTCTATTGGTTTTATGCCAATTCTAGATAAACACTTTGAGCACTATACACAACAGTATTTTGCAACATTCAATATGGTTTCATAAAAGGTTTATCTACTTTAGCCTGCCAGAACAAGTTCTATGGAAGGTTTCTGTCTTAAGTGAGCAATTTCCCGGTTGTTTATCTACAGGTGACAAAAGCATGTGATAACTTCATGCACTACCAATTTTACTTAGTATGTAAAGGTTACACATGAATCCTAACACTGCCAAATGGGCAACCAATTACATAAATCATGAGCGATTTGTCATGTTCTAAAGACATTAAGACACCCTAGACAAGCAACAACATGAGAGTATCTCATAGCTCCGTTTTATGAACCAAGAGACTTACTATTTTTTTTCCCTGGGCTTCCTACACGAAATGAATTCTGGACAAGTAAATACAATGAGGACTACGATAGGAATAGTAATTCAGGACTAAGATGTGGAACATTTAAATGAATCTCTCAATACTTTGCAGGAATGAGCAGGCAAAACGAGACTACAATTCAATACTAGGAAAAGTAATGTGGTATTATTTGGATCACTAGAGGAGAAGCAGATTAATCAGATCAGCAATATCCATACCCATATTTACGGAGACCTGCTTTAAATGAAGTATTCAGGAGTATGGATTAAAATGGATTCTGGTGGCAGCTAAGGATATATGGGAAGAGACCAAAAAGAAAATACAAACCCTGAGAAACTGGAAGCTCTGTTTTATGGATGTGCATATCAAGATACAAACAATGAAAATGTTTTTATAGTCCCTTTAGTTGTATACACGGATCGGGCATATATATATATATCTATATATATATATATATATATATATATATCTATATTTTTTTTAAATTAGCCAGAGGAGAAGTTCTGGATAAACAGTTAAGAGTTGAAGGATTTTATCTGGAAGGGGAAGAGGGAAAGTGTCAAGTGGATAAGACGATCCTTCCAATAAAACAGGTGGTTTGGGGCTACCTGATTTGGAGCATTTCACAGTTAAGGTTTCTAAACACAGCACAAGAAGAAAGCTATAAATCAAAGTGGAAAGGGATGTTGATGAAACAGGGATGAAGCTCAAGAAACAAAGGACAGACTGGGATTTTGTATGCAGATCCTTAAGGAGAATGACAACCATACAGATTATTATATTCATAAAGTAGTATAAAGTATTCTAGGAACTAGGCCAACACAGGGATGAAGAAAGGAGATTCTGCCAGTAGGGATGACTGCAATTAGGGGTACAGGGAATAGGCAAGAGGGGGCTGGAGGTTACTGGAAAAAAAACTGTCAAATGAACCAAGGTATTGGCAGCAAATAACTAAAAAGAGAAAAAGGTAAGAGAATGGGAAGAGTTAGATTTTTTTTGGACTGCAGGCTAGAGATTGGTATCAATCCTTTACAGAGAAGGCAAAGTAGAGGCAACAAGTAAGAAAGTGTGGGAATCCTTAGTGAAATATTAGGACTGGCAGAGTTTTTAGTAGAAGCTAGAAGAGAAGCTGCCTTTAAAATTAGATAATTAGTAGGACATATAAAATGCTGTATGCACGATGGAATCAGATAAGATTAGAAAGGATTGGGGAGACAGACTGGATAAGCAATTCACAAGGAAGGATATATGGGAGCCATACAATATGGTAACAAAATCTATAAGATGTAGGATCTTTGCTTGGAAGCATACTCCAAAGAATTTTTCCTCAGGTAGACTGAAAATGTTGGAAGTGCAAAGGGGAAGAAAAAGGTAAATTGGGAAGAATTTTTTGGGAGTGTAGTGAGTTGGCAGACTTTCAAGATTCCCTGCAGACTACTGTATCAGAAATGCTGACTGAGCAAATTGGTGTAACTAAGGAAAGGCAGGAATTGAATGAGTTATGTAATGTTTGACTTGTCAATGACAGTCCAGAATATTATATTGGCTCAGAGGTGTACATTAGGCAAACCAACAGGGCCCTTATAAGCCTAACCATGTAACCCAAATGTAACCCATAAAACTTGATTTACATAGACTGATTTACTGACTGCCTATATCCATCAGAGACATTGGAGCCAGAGCAGGGGTGTATTTCTGACTACCCATCCACTGGTCCAAGTTGTGCTTAAAAAGGGATAGGGAGGAGGTCTGCTTCACAGGGATGGGGAGCCTGTTTAAAGCGATGGGAATTCTCCAAGAGAAACACAGCTGTCTCTCCAACATGTCCTAGTTATGTTGCAAGCAAAAATGTAGGTCTTTTAATGCTGTTTGTTTTGCAACTGTGCAAAAGGTTTATCAAAACAGGGTCCAGGGCTGCCTTGTATGCCAGGCAAAGATAATCTCTCAGAAGTCTGCATGATACAGATAAGAGACAGGACTTTAGACTATAATCAGCATAGGACATTACTCCCTGTATTCTTTTTGTAAGGAACCTTTGTGGACATTCCACATGCTGTATGTGTCTGGTCAGGTACATACCAAAGGGGGTATTCTATGTTATGATGGGTCTGATAAGGGCCAAGTACAGTGGTATGATGACCTCGCTGGACTTGGATGCCATGCCCTTGCTTATACGCTGAGCAACATGGAAGGATTTTCTTACTACCCTAGACACATGCTGGTCAAAGGCTAGGTTACCATCTACACAAGTTCACACATCTCTGACTAGTGAATCAACTTAAGGGTGTTTTACTGATGACATAGTTACCTGGGGTGGTAGGCTTCACAAAGTGAGACTAATGTACTTCTTGGTACTGAATTTTAAGCCGTGGCTTTGGCACCAAGCGTTTACCTTCATTAGACCTTTCTGAAAGGTGTTCCTCATCTTGGTGGGGGGGGGGGGGTTAATGACCGCTTCCAGTTTGTAATCATCTGTGAACTTGGTCAGCCAAAGGCCTTTGACATCTGAAGTCAAAAAGTGAGCTCAGCACAAAGCCCTAGGAGACTTCGCTGGTGACTGGCCTCTTTGTGGAGGTGGCTTCACCAGCTGTAACCTCCTGGGTCACATCAGTGAGCCAGCTAGCTATCCAACATGTTTTAAAGCCGTTTATACCCATTCTGTTAGTTTGCGGACAACAGCTGAGTTGGGTATTGCATCAAATGCTTTAGCCAGCTCTAGGTAGGCAATATGCACAGTTTTCCCCTCATTCACTGCCTTAGTTACCTTTTCAAAGATGTCCACAAGATTCAGTAAGTATGCCCGTCCTTTGAGAATGCCAAACCAAGATGAATCCAATGTCTGGAGGTCTCCTATGTCCTTGTTGATAATTTCCATGGCTTTGCAAATACGACTAGTAAGACGAACGTGTCTGTAGTTTCCAGGATATGTTGAAAGGTCCTCCTTACGAAGGAGAAGGGCCATTACAGTCTTCCATTCATGCAGCACAAAGTCTGTTTAAGACTATAGTTTAAATAATGACTCCAAAAAGGTCCCAAAAAGGTCTTGATAAGTCACATTAAACTATTCAGAAGTTATCCTGCGATATTATCAGGGCCCAGTGAAACAGTGTTCTTGCCTTTAGCGAGTGCAGCCAATACGTGCTCCATAATTACAGCTGGAGGGGTTATGTTTGAGCCTATTTTTGAGTCGATGGTTGGGGTAAAGTTGGAACTGAATTTGTCCGCTAACAGATTTGCTATATTGCCAGGCTCAGTGAATGTGGCACCAGTAACTACTAGTTCCGTACATTAGACCTTCTTGAGAAAGCTACCCTTGAGGTTTATGATAGCCTCCCAGATGAAATATAACCATAAGGCCTTCTACAGCTATCAATCTCAAAGTTGGCTTTGCTTGACCTAATTAAGCTCTCTTAGTTGCCCATTTACTTTTGAGAGCCTTTCTATTTTTATGGTAATTACCATGTTTTTGCCATATTTTTTCCTTTTGTTGTACATCCTGTTTTAAATTTGAGAAGCCATCAGGGTGGTTTGTTTCTAGGGCTAGTCTGGGCTTACTTCTGGTAGGTACAGCAGCCTATATGCAGCCACTGACACTGCAGTTTTGGAGACAAATGGGGGGGGGGGTTGAATTTTGACAATCCATCACTTACTAAAAGCGTAATTTGCCTTGGAATAGTTCCTAACTGTTAATGTCTTTAATGGGATTATAGATTTCATTTTGATTTTGAAGGAGACAGCTTTATGGTTGAACCTTATCAGGGAGGATGAGAAATTGGGGGTGAGGGGGTGCAACGTTTTCCCGTATTTGTAAGCACGAGATCCAGTATGTCGGAGCCTCTACTGGGTGTATGCACTATTTCGTCATGACTGTATTTATGAAGCCCTGGAATCTCTATGCCTGTAGGTTTGAGGCTGTGTAGGATTCTCAGTCTGTAGAGGGATAAAGTCTCCCACAAGTAGGGCGTTCGGTTGGATGGCAAGTGTCTCCAGTAGGTCCAAGTATGCACTGTGAGCTTCTTGGGACATGGAGGGTGACCAATTACTGGCACGGTATGGTACAAAATTTTGTCTATGGTGATCTGATAGAGGCAACCTCGTTGATGTATATTGAGACACCTCCTCCTGTAGCCCTTTCTGTGCAGCTACTGGTCTAAAAGTGTGGAAGGCACTGAAACCTTGCACTGTGGAGGTACTCACTTTAAACCATGTTTTGGTAACTGCACAACAAGGAGGGCTTGGAGGGAGTGTGGTATTTTGTTTAGGCTCCTTACACACAGTAACACCATGAGGCTCATTTGAGTTGTTTTTGCTAAGCTGGTAGGTTTGTCAATTTGGCGTTGCTTAAAGAAGGCACTATGGGGATGGATAAAGTTTTGGCCAGTATCTGAAAGCCTAGAGGGGACAGGTGCAGACTATCCTTGGAAAAGCAACATGGTCCGTTAACCATGTCCTCCCAAGATGACAAATATTGGATTCCCTTAGAATGACACCAGAAAGACACAGTTGTTGAAAATCAGTCATGTTTTGCTCATATTGTAGCATCATCCTCGGTGATGGTAATATGCTGTTCAAGACTGAGGCACAGTCTGGCAGTTCTATAATGTCGCTCTTCATATCATCCAGAGAGGTACATCTCAGGTCATTTACACCTACATGGACTATGATGGAATCATACGGTTACCTGCAGCATAATGACTTGATTGCACATGTGATTTGGAGGATTCTGATGCCAGGTAAGACACAAGTTATCTTCTTGTTCAGCCTTGTTAGGGGGCAACAATATATTTTACAAGGAGTGCCCTATGACAGTCCTAGAAGTGCCTTCTTGCCTTAAGAGCTTAATGTTCAGGGCTCCACGAAGAGTGGCAGAGTGTGTGTGTGTGTGTGTGTGTGTGTGTGTGTGTGTATATACACTATGTGAGGTGGGTGTTGTGTGCATGGTTTTGACAACCTGATGTGCACTTGTATGCGTGAGTTTAGCCTCCAGTGTCATTGTGTAAGTACACCACTCACATAATCTTTAAAGAAGCAGACAAAGTAAGTGGTTGCCAAATATGAGACAATTGCTACATTGTCTGAAGATGTCCATAATCACCCAAGCTGGCTGCAAAGAAGTTAGGAAATTGCATATCCATTGCAGTCTGGTCCTTTAATTTGTGACCTACAAGGGGTGGTGTACTGAGAAGGCTATTAAGGGTGCTTTATCAGAGCAGATTATGCTCAACAGTACAAAACTTTACTAAGTTTAAATGTTTCAACAACACTTAATTCAACTGAATCTGTAGGTATTGCCACTTTACTCCCAACTAGCTGCTCTAAGCTTGCTGGCGCATAAGGTATTTGTGCTATACGGCTGCTTTACAAGGTGCAGTTATATGAACCAGTTTTCTAGAGGTTTGCTACTGTAAAGAACACTGCTAACCCATACAAACATTTATAGTAGAACAGAAAACTTACTAATTGATTCCTCTGGCCAATAAAATGACTACACAGAGTCATTTTGGGTATTTCCCCAACTCAGAGAGAACAGGCACAGACCTCCTGCCAAAAGATGAATACACCCAACCCTAATGTAAAAACCAACAAGTGAATTGCTACCATAAAACCACTTAAACAACAAGATAGAAATCCCTTGCTCAAGGCAATTTCAAGACAGTCAGGAGTGACCGGTGTTCCACACCTGAAGTCAACTCCTCGTTGGTCTGATCAGACCATAAGCTAATCACCACTGATATCCACATCCCACCCCCATTAAGGAAACCATGGTAAAAGTTTTCTCCAAAGCAAACTCCATGACACCCATGCAGATGGACAATACAGTTACGACTGCTGAATCCTACAAAAATGCACTCTATAAAGCACTTACATGAGTACATGGATCATGCTATCCCAAACAGAACCAAGACACTATCCTCCAAAAAAAGGAAGCCAATCTGGTGGTCCCCTGGCATAAACAAACTGTACAACAGAAGGAAGAAATTGTTGCAAAGAGAGTAAAATCCCATGAGTGGAGGAGCTCCCTGGTCAGCCTCAGTAAGAAGCGAAGATCCCTTATAAGATCCTCCAAAGCTAGCTACAAAAACAAAATTGCCACTGATTTTAAGGACAACCACAAAGCATTCTATAGCTATGTCAAGAATCTCAATGGCAACACCCATATCAGCTCTGAGTTCCAGCACAACGGCATGAAAATTACAGAACCAACTGATATTGCCAACATCCTGGCAGATAGGTTCAGTGCTAACTTTACCCTCCCCCTCACCCCCCTAAAGGGCTCACCCCCCCTAAAGGGCCCATATCTATACAGGAAGAATGCAGAATCCCTGTAATCACAACTACGGAGGTAAAAGCTGCACTCTCTAAAGCCAAAAATACAGCATCCATGGGACCGGACAACATCCCAGGCTGCAGTTTACACGAACTTCAGAACGAACTGGCTCCCCACCTAAGCACCATGTTCAATCATAGCCTTACATCAGGCTTTGTGCCCACTGAATGGCATATATCAACAGTTATCCCACTCCACAAAGGGGGAGCCACCACTGATCCCAGGAACTATCGCCCTATTAGCCTGACGAGCCTGGTCTGCAAGGCCATGGAATGCATCATCATAGAACTCAAACAAAGACATTGTTAACCTCCAAACTCTAGATCCCACCCAGTTCGGGTTTGTGAAAGGCAGATCATGCCTCCTGAACCTGATCGACTTCTTTGAGGCAGTCACCAAGGCCATAGAGGAGGATAAGGTGGTTCACACAGCCTATCTTGACCTCGCCAAGGCTTTCAACACCATCCCCATTCTGGAATTATAGCTAAACTCACTAAACTAGGTATAAATCTGTATGTTACAAGATGGGTTGCCAACTGGCTCACTGACAGAACCCACACTGTAAAAGTTGCACACTCCAAATCTGACCTCAAACCAGTGACAAGCTGAGTACCACAGGGTTCAGTCCTGGGACCTCTCCTGTTTGGTATCTACTTCTCTGAAGTACAGGCTAACACAGAAGGCCTCTGGCTAATGACGTTCGCAGATGACTGCAAACTAGGAGCCATAGCAGAGTCCCCAAATGATGTGGAAATCCTACAGAAGGGCCTCGATGAGACAGATGCCTGGTGTCAGAGCCATAGCCTCAAGCTCACTGCCAAAAAGTGCATGGTCATCCCCTTTGGTAAACACTCTGTACCCATGAACTACTACACAGACAGCAGTCTACTTAACACCGAATGTGTGTGATAAGAGACCTTGGGACCCAGGTGGACAGTAGTCTGTCCTTTGATAGTCACATCCCCACAGTAGTCAGGAAGTCCTTCTACGTGGCACACATCATAAAAGGGTTCTCGTCCAGGAAAAAAAAAAAAAAAGTCATTGACACTCAGACCCATTATAGAGTACAATGCCCCTTTTGGAATGTACCTCACAAGACATCTGCAGCAGCTGGAAAGGCCACAGAAGTACCTCACAAAGAGGATTACTTGCCTCAAACAGATGCCCTAAACGGACTGTCTCAAAAAACTAACTCCGAGATATCTCTGCCCAACATATAAAGCTATGTCAAACCCAGAGCTGTTGGACATGCTACACCTAAAGAAATCCCAATCCCTCCGAGCTACATGCTCTAGGGACCTAAACCTTGTCACCACAATAAACAGGACATGCTGGAGGGATAGATTCCTGTCCCAGAGACTTTCCATACTCTGGAACAGGCTACCCATCTATGTCAAGCAATGTTCATTAGTACTCTTCAAGAAAAATCTTAATGAGTGGATGGGAAATAGGAAATACACCCCGGGGATCACTTCTGTCTCTTTACTAGACAGTGGCACAGGAAAATAAAACTTTCTTGGGTGGCGTAAGCCAGGGAACCTTGTTGGCTAGGCTTACGTAGGCCCTCTGGCCGATAGCCTAGTACCTACCTATGAACCAATAAGTGCAGCAGGAGACAATATGTAGTAAAGGAGGTTTACTCAACAGCAATACTGGTTTGTTGGATGGGCAATCAGTATCATGGATACATGGAAAAAAGTTATGTATTCACCACAACGTTCCATGTGCATTGTCCATATCACCTTCATTCTCAGCAGGTTGGGTTATTTCAACTCAGCCATTTACAAAAGCTCGAGGTCTCCCAAGTAGCTTGTGGCTTACAGCCTATCCCATGATGTACTCGGGAATTCCCCAGATCTTGTTTGCTGGTATACCAATATGTACATATAGAATTTTACATGTTTACAAGTCCAGAAGAAGGTCAGAGAAAAGTTAGACACCAAATAAAACCTCTTGGTCCTCCAGAAGCCAAAGGCTGGGGGAAGGAGGGTGGGATGTAAGAATGAAGACGAGATGGACAACACACATGGAACGTTATGGTGAGTACATAACTTCTTTATGTGATGTTGCCCTATATCACCTTCATTCTTAGCAAGCGTCCCTAGTACCATCTTTTCTTGGGTGTCTCAAGGGAGAATATTCTTCAGAACAGTGGATGCAAAAAGCAGGCCTTGTCCCTGGAGACCAAATCAACTTTGTAATGAGCGATAAAGGTACAAGGTCTTGCCCATGTTGCTGCCGCACAGATGGAATTGATTAGCAGTTTTGCATGAAAAGTAGACGAGGTAGACATAAGCTCTGGTAGAATTACCTCTTACTTTGTCAGGAAGTTGTTTGTTCTGGGATTTGTAGGCAAATGTAATGCAATCTGACACCCATCTGGAAAGAGTGGGCTTAGCAACTGGAGCACCTTTTTTCTGGTCCGAGAAGGAGACAATAATTGGTCAGTCTTCCTAAAATCCTTTGTTCTGTGCAAACAGAAACGTAATTGCCTATGGATTACCTAGTTGGTGCAACATACACTCTGCCTTATTGCCATAGTTAGGGAAAAAAACTGGCAAGTCTATAAATTGGTTCAAATTTGATTCCAAGCATACTTTTGGTAAAAGGGACAGGTTTGTACGGCGTGAGACTGTCCTTTAGGAATAGCATATATGGGGGTTTGATGGTGTTTGTAACTCAAACTCTTCTAGCTGAAATTATAGCTACCAAGAAAAGAGAGTCTTCCAGCTTAAGAACTTCAGGTCACAAGATGATGCAGGTTCAAAGGGTGGAAGAATCATACTGGATAATACAAAATGGAGGTTCCTTGGGGGGTAGAGGTGGTTTAATGGGTGGCCTCAGTAGAATGATACCCCCTCAAAAAGGCTTGGCAAAGTCTGTGGGTCATAACATTTGGCCCCATTTCTCTTAAAAGAAAATTAGAGACTGCAGCTACTGCCCCTTCGTGAAATGGCTTTAGCTGAAATTATAGCTACCAAGAAAATAGTCTTCCAGGTTAAGAACTTTAGGTCACAGGATGATGCAGGTTTAAAGGGTAGAAGAATCATACTGGATAATACAAAATTGAGGTTCCTTGGGAGTAGAGGTGGTTTAATAGGCAGCCTTAGTAGAATGATACCCCTCAAAAAGGCTTTGCAAAGTCTGTGGGGCATAACATCTGGCCCAGTTTCTCCTAAATGAAAATTAGAGATTGCAGCTACTGCTCCTTTGTGAAATGGCTTTGCTAAGAACTCCAATATAGAAGATAAGAGGTGCAGAGAAAGGGTCAATATAATTTTCCTAAGCCCAGGGAGAGAATCTTTTCCATTTGCTGACATAATTTTCTCTTAGAAACTTTAAGAAAAATCAGGATATGCTGCACTGAAAGTGAAAGGTCAGCTAGCCTGGCTATGTTTGGAATTGGAGCAGCCATGCTGTCGACTTGAGGGTTTGAAGAGATGGATGGAGCAGTCCTGATGGATGGGTCAGAAGATCAGGAAATGGGCCCAGAATCCAAGGCTCCTCCTGAAGAGGAGGCCACAGGAAGGGTAAACAGATTGGACAAGGCCAGTAAGGGGCAGTAAGTATTAAGGGAACCAGACTGGACGAGGCCAGTAAGGTCGACAAGTATTAAGGTCCTTCCCAATACACTGGCTTTCTGAAGAACTTTGGGTATCAATGGGAAGGGAGGGAAGGCATAGAGAAGACCCAAGGGCCAATCGCGTACAAATGCATCCCTTGGTGACTCCCCAAGAGGGGGGTGGGGGATTAGGGCAAGGTAGCTGCTGCATTTGGCGTTCATGGACATAGCAAAAAAATTGCAGCAAGGCTGGCCCCATTTTCAGAAAATCATTTCCACCATCTTTCTTCAGGGACCACTCATGAGGCATCAGAATAGCCCTCGAGTCTGTCTGCTACCATGTTGGATTTCCCCGGGATATGCACTGCTATCAGAAAGCGTTGGGAGGAGGCCGTCCACTGCCATACTCTGAGCCTTTGAACAAAGGGGGCAAGATCTGGTTCTTCCTTGCTTGTTTAAGTACCATACAACTGACATAGGTTCACAGGCTGGTACTAGGCTATCAGCCCTAGGGCCTATACAAGCCTAGCCATAACAATTCCCTGGCTATTTCTTCCCACACTACTTACTTCCCTGGACCCCTGTCTAGCAGGGCAACTGACGTGATCGCCGGGGTGAATTTCCCTTCTCCCATCCAATCGTCAAGGTTCCTTTTGAAGAGGGCCAAAGAGGCACTGTGCTCGACATGTATGGACAGTCTATTCCAGAGTCTGGGGAGTCTCTGGGTCAAGAGCCTATCCCTCCAGCATGTTTTGTTTATCGTGATGACAAGGTTTAGATCCCTGGAGCATGTGGCTCTGAGGACTGGGATTTCTTTAAGTGTAGCATGTCCAACAGCTCTGGGTTTGACATGGCCTTGTATGTTAAGCAGAGATTGCCTTGGAGTAGGCGATATGCGACAGAGTACAGCTGGAGTTTAAGGCGGTCAGCGTAGGGAATCTGCTTTAGGCCTGGGATTCTTTTAGTGAGGTATTTCTGCGGCCTTTCCAGTTGCTGCAGATGTCTTGAGAGGTACATACCAAACGAGGCATTGTATTCTATAATGGGTCTATGAGGGAGGAGTAGTGGGAAAATGACCTCCTTTTTCCTGGATGAAAAGCCCGTGGTGTGCCACATAGGATTTCCTGACTGTTGTGGCGATGTGGTTAATCAAAGGTGAGACCACTGTCCACCTGTGTCCCAAAGTGTCTTATCACACTTTCAGTGTTTAGTGTACTGCCACCTATGTAGTAATTCATGGGTACATGTTTTTTCCCCATAGGGGATAACTATACATTTCTTGGCATGGAGCTTGAGCCCATGGCTCTGGCACCAAGCATCTGTTTCTCTAAGGCCCTTTTGTAGAGTAACCATATAATTTGGGGATTCAATAATGGCTCCCAGTTTGCAGTCATCTGCGAACTTTGTTAGCCAGAGTCCCTTAGTGTTGGCCTGTACTTCAGAGAAGTAGATGCCAAGAGTGGTCCAAGGACTGAACCCTGAGGTACTCCCACTTGTCTGGAGCTGGATTTGGAGTCGGCTACTTTTACAGTGTGTGTTCTGTCAGTAAGCCAGTTGGCAACCCATCGAGTGATGTAGGGATTAATGCCCAGCTTAATAGGTCTATGATTCCAGAGTAGGGGGTGGTGTCAAAGGCCTTAGCGAGGTCCAGATAGGCTCTGTGGACCACTTTACCCTCATCCATGGCTTTGGAGACAGATTCAAATAAGTCAATCAGGTTCAGGAGACCAGATTGGCCCTTCACAAACCCAAACTGGGTGGGGTCCAGTGTTTGAAGTTTGCCAATGTCTGTTTATAAGTTCCATGGCAATACGTTCCATGGCCTTGCAGATCAGGCTCGTCAGATTGATGGGGGTGGTAGTTCCCGGGGTCCAAGGTGGATCCCCCCTTGTGAGTGGGATAACTGTAGCTCTGCGCCAATCAGTGGGCACAAACCCTGGAGGTGAGGTGAGGAGAGGCTGTGATTAAACATGACACTTAGGCGAGGTGCCAGTTCATTTTGTAGTTCATGTAATACACAGCCCGGGAGGTCATCTGGTCCCATGGATGTTGTATTGTTAGCTTTAGAGTGCGCGTTGTTTTACCAGTGTGGCCATTATTACCGGAGTTTGGCAATATTCCGGTATTGAGATGGGCCGTTTAGGGGGTGAAGAGGTGGCATTGAATTGATCTGCCAGGATATTGGCAATATTCTTGAGAACAGTATATTTAATGCCATTCTGCTGTAGCTCAGAGCAGATCTGAGCATTGCCATTTAGATTACTGACATAGTTATAGAACACCTTGTGGCGGTCTTTGAAATCTTTGGCAATTTTATTTTCATAACTAGCTTTGGAGGATTTTAGGAGGGATCTCAGCTTCTTACTGAGGCTGGCAAGAGTTTTTTTCATCCTGGGATTTTCCTCTTCTGCAACAATTTCTTCCTTTTGTTGTAAAGTTTGTCTATGGCAGGAGACCACCAGATCGGCTTCCTTTTTTTGGAGGAGAGCATCTCTGTTCTATTTGGGATGGCACGATTCATGCATGAGTGATGTGCTCGTACAGTGCCTTAGTGTAGGTTTCAGCAGTCGAACTTCCATCTGCATGGGTGTCATGAAGATTGTCACTTCTGACTTGAGTAGCATGAAATTGGCTTTGGAGAAGTTTTTTACGAAGGTTTCCTTACTGGGGGGTGGGGGTGGGATGTGGGAGGTGGATGTTAAGGGTGATTAGCTTATGGTCAGACCTGATCAATGCTCCACACCTATGGTCACCCCCTCATTGGATTTCCCATGTTGGTAATGAGCAGGTCTAGGATATTGGAGACCCTGGTGGGACTACAGATTAATTGATCCAGGGCATTGGAATTTATGAATTCCAAGAACTGTTGGGCAAAGGTGTTGGTACACGAGTAGTTTTCCCAGTTAATGGCAGGGTAGTTGAAATCACCCAGTATTAGGGTGTTTGGTTGTATCTTAATTTTCCAGTATGTTTAGAAAGATGCAGAGAGAATCCTGGGGCATGGCGAGGGGATCTGTAGCAAGCTACAATTTGGATTGCAGTCTTACCTAGTGTTAGTTGCACCTGGAGAATTTCAGACGCCTTGTGTTGGGCAACTAGCCTGGTGGTGTGAATATCCTTGGTGAAAATGGACACTCCTACACCTTTAGTGTTTCGGCCCTGGTTTGGTGGCCGAAAAGTGTGGTAAGAGTTGTAGCCGGGTATTCCAGGGGTACTCTCTGGAGCCTTGAGCCATATCTCAGTTACTGCACAGATATCTATGTTCTCCATTTTTAGGAGTGCCTCGAGAAAGTGCATTTTGAGATTTAGACTTGTAGCATAGAGTAGCATTACCTTCAGAATTTGAAATCTTGTACCCATTACGGTGGTGGTTTTGTCCTTTGAACTTTGCCTAAAAAAGGCACTACAGGGGTGGCAAGACCCTTAAGCCAGTAACCTGAATCCCAGGGATGACAGGTGCAGACCATCTCTGGCAAAGCATTGCGGTCTGTCGATCATGTAGTCCCAGGCAGACCGAACCTGGATCCCCTTTGAATGACACCAGAAGCTTAACCAATTGTTGAAGTCAATCATTTTGTCCTTATATTGTCGTATCAATTCTTGGCGAAGGCAGGATGCTACTTAGGGCTAGGGTCATACCTGCCTTGGCCACATGATCAGAGAGCTCTTCCATGTCGAGCAGGTTACAGTTAAGGGCCTCCGCATATGTGGGATTTAATGTTGCTATGTGTGGGTGTTGGTGGTGTGGGTTTAGAAGGGCTGTGTGTTGCTTGAGGTGTAGTGCTGGTTATTCTCCTCTTGACTGTCTAGCATATTCTTCGGTGGAGAGAGCATTGCTTCCAGTTTGGCTATGCAAGTGCATCTCTCACAGGTTGTAGTGTTGGGTGGTAGGAGAAGAGGGTTGTCTGTGTAGGGTGGTAGGAGAAGAGGGTTGTCTGTGTACATGAGGCAATTGCTGCATTGCCCCAGTATGCCCAGATTCACCAGGTGGACAGGAGAAATCACCGGAAGCTGACCCTGAGACATGCCTGGTTTGGTGCTTTTTGTGTAAAGTACAGGAGCTGTTTTCCCTTGCTTTAGGGAGGTACTTTGCAATTATAGGCCGTTTAGAGCCTACGATTAATTTCTCCTTATTAACAAGGAGAGTTGAGTGCTTTCATCAGTTTAAGGCTTCCTAGTGCTTTCCAGCAGATGTTAGAGCAAGTGCTAGTCACAGGGATGCTTAAAGGCAAGATGAAAAAAAAATGGTTTATCCTAACCAATGCAGTGTGCAGTAGATAAGTTAGATGTGAAAGTAGGTAACTTAAGTTTTACCTGTCTAAAAGGTTTAGTGGAGAGTCACTATTTTTAAAACAGCAAGATAGATTGAAAGGGGGTGGTGGTCACTTCTGTATTATGGTACTATGGAATACAGTAGGATGGCCAATAAAATTTAAAAAGTTGAAGGGAAGTGATTTCACAAAATGATAATTTTGTGCTTACTCATACAAGCCAGTGAAAGCAGAGAGGAAATGAGATATATGGTCAAATTAAAATATGAGGCAGGCAACTAAAGACAGTGGTATTTAAAAACACGACAGTAACCAGGTGGATGGGTGGGAAAAAAACTGCAATAGTTCCCAGTGGGAGGGAGTCCTTGAATGCTTGCAATGCTAACAGCACTGCTCTCATCTCTAGGACATTGATGTGCAAATGGCCTCGTGAGCACGCCAAGTGCCTTGGACTGTCTTTCCCATATACCCCCCCCCCCCATATCTGGGAAGATTCTATGGTCACTGTGGCTAAAGGCTGTGGGAGAACAAATGGACAACCTAAAGTCACAGGAGTTGAGTGAAGCCACCAACGAAGGTCTTCCTGCAACATTCTGTTATGATCTCGTGAGACATGGGTAGTTCTTGCATGGACCACTGAGTGAACAAGCAGCCACTGTAGAATTCTCACGTGGGGCCACGCCAATGGGATCAAGTTTATTGCTGCTGCCATGGCCCCAGTAACTTTTAGAACTGTTCTTGCTTGAACATTTCTTTTGAACAGTAGACTGATGACCTGATACCGAAGGGTTTGTACTCTTTCTGGGGGACACTTTACTATCATTTTTGAAGTATCCAAGTCTGCTCCTATAAAAATGATACGCCAAGATGGCAATAAGGCAGATTTTTTGTAATTTATTGCGATTCCTAGATGGAAGCAGAGATTCAATGTGGGGTCTATCACCTTTATTAGTAGATGCTCGGCAGTGGCAGACAGGAGCCAGTCATCTAGATATGGAACCACTCGAATACTAGGCGCTTAAGTTAGCTGTGTTTGGTGAACACACTGGGAGCTGTAGTGAGAACAAAGGGCAGAGTTTGAAACTGGTAGTGACTGGCTCCCAGCCGAAAGTGCAAATGACTCCTGAATCACCTGTCCATTTTTTATGAGGTAGTACGCATCCTGAAGGTCTAGAGCATATCCAATAGTCTTGTCCCAGAAAAGGGGAGTATCAACTGCAGTGTTGCCATCCAGAACTTTGACTTTCTTACCAATTTGTTCAGTCTGCCGAGATCCAGGATGGGTCTACACTCCAGTTTTTTTTTCTGGAACCCAAAAGAACCTTGCGTAAGTTCTGGATATTATTTGGTCTGTGAGGACTGTTTGGATGACTTTTTTTTGTAGAAACTTTTGTATTTCTAAGGTTGCCTGTTCCCTTTGGCTGGGTGGAACATCTGGGATGTTTTTCATGTTTGGGACGGGGAAAGAAAAGGGTATAAATAACATCTGGATAAGAGGCTTTGCACCCATTTGTCTTGGTTATATTCAGCCAGGCTTGTGGGTACAAAGATGAGACCCCCCCCCCCGACTGCCTCCAGAGGCTGGCAGGAGGGCCTCCTTTCAGGAGCACTGGAAAGGCTTGCCAAGGAAGGATTCCCAGTCACCCTGGTTTTGCAGACCCCCTCTGCCGCGTGGCCGATGTCTTCCATTACCACTTCCCCCTCTGCCCAGAGGGAAGAATTACCACATGTGTATTGAAAAACTCTGGGATTTTAGTTACCACATTTTTACCCCCCTTTTGACCTTTCAGGCGAGGTCTAGAAGGTAGGAAAAATGGACACCTGCAGCAGAAAGTGTCTTTCCATCTTATTCACACCTGGTTAGTGTATTTCACTTTAGGCCCAAATAAAGATGAGCCATTGAAAGGGGCATTAAAGGAAGACTTTAAGGACTCCGCAAAGTTACACAATAGCATCCAGGAATGCCTCCTTAGGGAAATTCTTGAACTTGCTGCCCTACTCGCTCCATCAGCTGCATAGGAGAGGAGACTCATGGAGGAGTTTACTAATGAATTTAAGGTGGAAATCTGGAAGATAACCTTATCCGATACCCCCACAGCTACAAAACCGAGTGCATCTCCTAGCTCCTTCAGGATATTGCTCTAATCTGGTAAAATGTGTGTGAGATAATTCAGGGACCCAAGTGTAAAAGTTGCTGAAGAAAAAGTGCACTTTCCATATCTTTCCATATCTGTCCATCGCCCAATGTGGCTGCCGCAAACACCATAGCATCTACTGGGACACCTTTTGTAAGAAAGGTTTTACCCTCAGGGGATGTCATAAATTTATTTGATCTTTGAGAGACAGGCTCCACTGAATCTGGAGTCTCTCCCATGCCTTATGACAAACTAGGTCTGTAAGTTAGTCAAAAGGCAGACACCCCCAAGTGGCTGAAGGGTGACACCCAAAACCTTCAGGTAAACAGACTCCTCTTCAGAAGGGTTGATGGGCTTCCAGCCACCTCCATGTTTAAGTATTTCTAGGATGTCTGCAAAGGAGTCATCCTCAGAGGGTGGCCGTGGGGACCCTTCTGAGACGAGGTCCGTGTCAGATGTGACTGAATCCTCTGGGGAGTCCAAATGCTTCCTCTTGCATAATCTCTTCTGAGGGACCTCTTCAGAAGGGTATTCTGGAGAGGTTTTGGAAGAGAAGGTTTCACCCGATCGGGCATTCTGAAGCTGTGGGTCTCCATGTCTGCGTGGATGAGGTTGTGCTGAGACGGACACTGGTGCCTTTGGGGGAGGAATGAATGGATCTGAGAGTGGAGGTGCCTGTGGGGACAATGCTCTCATCATCACCTCGAATGCCCCCCACCCATGATCCGAAGAAGCTCCTTGTTCAGAAGTACCACAAGCCATCCCTGGCAGTAAGGGGGATGGCTCCAAAGCCGATGTAGGAGCAGAGCTCACCCACAATTATGATGATTTGACACCAAATGGAAGGTCAAACTAAAGTAAAAGCCCAAGGAACTATAAAGTAGTGTGGGCTTAACATTTAAAATTTCATATACAGGATATAAACGTACAGAGTAATAAAATAAACTGAATTAACAATTAATACTTAACTTTTAATATTTACATTTGTAAATTCAAATGCCCTGGAGCAGCCAGTGTGCACTCCCTCTAGGGGAACAAATATCCTAGACCTGGTACTCCTAAATATGGGAGAGTGCTGTACCTCTACCCCCCCCCCCAAGTGTGATGTCCTCACTGGTAAGATCAGATCACAAAGCAGTCTCCCTTGAAATAAAGGTATAACTAGTCCCCCCCCCACTTAACCCCAAAAACATTAAGAACTGCTCTAAGGTAAATTAACCCCTATTAAGGGACAGCATAGCTAGTTTCCAAGTTCCCCCAAATCCAGAAAACACAAACCTATGCAGAGGTGTACAAAAAAGCCCTGTACAACCATAGAAACAGCAGTACCAGACCGAAATAGAACTGGGTCAAACCGCAAAAACAAGCCACCCTGGTGGACCCCTGGTATTAAAAGGTTGCACAACAAAAGAAAGAAAATCCTGTTGAAGCAAGCGGGAATGTGCAAAACAGAGCAAAAAAAGTCCCTCATTACTCTAAACAAGTGAATCAGGGGAACTAGTCAAATCTCTGAAAGCAGATTTTGAGGTAAAAATAGCCTCCAAAGCGAAGAATAACCATAAGGCATTTTTCAGCTATGTCCGTAATCTTAAGGGAAACGCCCAACAATGTGCAGAATTAGTTGTAGACCGCATCACTTATACTCAGCAGGAAGATATAGCAAATCAACTGGCAGACAAATTCAGCTCAAATTTCACCTCCCCATGACACTCAGTTCTACCCCAAGAAATACCCTCCACCACTCCACTGCCAATCAAAGGACAGGCTACCAATGCACTCTCTAAAGCAACAAATACGGCTTCATTGGGGTCTGATATTACAAGGTTGCCTCTTAAATAACATAAAAGAGGACTCATCAGTCCCATTAGGATCTCTGTTAACCACAGCCTCCGGACTGGCTTTGTCCCGATACAGTTGAGGACAGCAACAGTCATCCGTCTGCATAAAGGGGGACCATCTACGGACCAGGAAAATTACAGATCCACAAGTTGGACTAGTCTTGTATGCAAGACCATGGAAAGAATAATCATGGACCTGACAAATAATGACACAGGAAGCCTCCAAATACCAGATCTGACTCAATTTGGTTTTGTCAAGGGCAGGTCATGCCTACTAAATCTGGTGGATTTCTTCTAGAAAGTCACTAAGGTCATAGATGATAATAAAACAGTACACACCACCTATCTCAACCTGACCAAGACAGCTGGCAATTCCCCACTCAGTTATTATAAATAAATGGACCAAACTGGGCATAAATTCCATGCCACCATATGGATAGCCAATTGGCTCACAGACAGGACACATGTGGTTGAAGTGGGTGAATCCACAGCCAGCAAGAGGCTACTTACCAATGGTGTGCCACAGGGATTAATGCTGGGATCACTCCTGTTTGGAATATACTTCTCTGAAGTCAAGGCCAATGTAAAAGGCCTCTGGATGACAAATTTTGCCAACGAATGTAAGCTGAGGGCAATCAAATCTCCCATGATGTATACAGGGTCTAGATCAGTCAAACGACTGGGACCAGAACTGTGGCCTAAAACAAAATGTGAAAAAACAATGCATTACCATACCCTCTGAGAAGTCAAATACCCCTGTAAATTACATCAAAAGCACACCCCCTAAGAATAGACTCAGAAGTAAGAGATCTAGGTACACAGATTGAACTTTGACCACCATATGTCCACAGTGTTGACGGAGTCTTTTTATGTGGCACAACTTATAAGTAAAAGGTACGGCAACCAGATCCAAGGAAATTATAGTCCTGCTCATTAGACCAACAATAGAGTACAATGCACCATTTGACATGTACTTGACTAGGCACTTATAGCAGCTGAAGTGACCTCAAGAGGTTTCACACAAAGAAAATACAGGGAGTAAACAAAATGAACTATGGATAGACTAAAAACCCTATCCCTTTACTCCATCTCCTACTGACTATCAAGGGGTAACCTATGCCTGACCTACAAGTCACTCACAAATCCAGCCCTGATGGAGCTGCTACATACCCGCAAGTAAAACACGAGAGAGTCACCTAATCTAGGGATGTAATCTTAGTCACAGACTCCAACAAAACATGATGGAAAGAGATATATGCCTCAGGGTTTGTCCTTCTTTGAAGCAGGCTTCCTATTCACATTAAGCAAAGCCCCTTCCTGGCCCTCTTCAAATACAACTTGGATCAACAGATAGGGAATCGCAAAGTCACAGCTGGGGTATGTCCCTTATGGACAGGAGAAATAATCAGTAAGACAACGCACAGGCACAAATCCATGCCATCATCTTGTCCCTAGAGGCCATACATTGGGTAAAATACAGTTATATTGGCTAGGCTTGTAAGGGCCCTTAAGCCACTGGCCTAGTAATCTCTTATAAACAACTGAATCCAGAGATCCCAAAATTCTTAAGGGTCTATTTATATTCCACAATATGCCTTACTAAGGATATAAATTAATGTTTTGGTTATTAAACACAAGCAGATATTAGAAACTTACAAAACTGCCAAAAGAATAAGAAATATTCAGCAACTTTCCTATTCCGGAAGCCTTAAATATTTAGAACTATAAACAGTGAACTGCTTAGGACTTTTAAGGGAGGAACATTGCCTTACATTTAAAAAACATTAACATATGCAGGAATTAAAGGAAAAACCTGGACTTGCCTTAGCTGAGTGACATCCTGGTACCAGGAACTGAAAGCCACCTTGCATCATGTGCAGGGGCGGCCCATGCTATTGGACTGCAGCCCCCCAGCTGTAAAAAAAGAAAATAAAATAAAAGAAAATACAAAGAAAGAAAATAAACGATCTCAAGTAGCGGACCTTCGCACATGCGCACTAGCAGCATTTCCGATATCCAGACTGCTGCTGACACAGTCTGGAGCATGCGCAGACTGTCTCAGCAGCAATCTGGATTAAGAAGCATTCAAGTGCAGAGATCCCAGAAGTCTATGCAGTTGTAACTGCATAGACTGTCACTGGAAAGGGATCGGACTCAGACTACAACGACATCGGCAGGCTGGGAGTCTCGTCGGGGAAGGACATCTCGTGGGCTTTGTAGTGCTCCAACGAACAAAGCTGTGGAAGGATTTAGTGCTGCAACGAACAGACCTAACCCAGGTAGGATGGGTGGGTGTGTGAGAAATGCCCCAGGTGCTACATGGTGGTGGGTAGAGAATAAAGCTTGAACCTTGTACCCTGGGCCCAGGTAGCAAGAGCCTGAATTCCCATTTGTAAAAATGTTGCAGATTTTTCCCTCATACTTGTTCTGTTCCTCATAAAATCTGTGGTTTCTGTATTTGTGTCCTTGCAAAGCCAGTAGTGCATTGGTGCAGTGGTAGCATTGTTGCCCGACAGCTACATGTTCTCTGGTTTGATTCTTGGCTGGGGTGCCTTACCTTCTGTGTGGAGTCTGTATGCCCTCCCTGTTTTCGTTTCCTCTAGTGTCCTCCCATCTTACAAAGACATGTGTCTGTCTGGAGTGTTTCTCCCTAGGCTTCTGCCAAAAATTAGCTTTTGTTCCAAGTCGGACTTTCCTGGTTAACAAAGGTTACAAATGGCAAGCATTTGAATATCAGACTTCATATTCTTCAGAAAGTGCATGGTAACACAAAAGCTTTTATTCTAGCAATTTTATAAGTGTATAAGATGGATATTTGAAATTTGTCCCTACTTTTGGGGCTGTATTCCCCCAATTATTGGCTTCATCCAGGTTTTGTGCTAAGGTTGAGAGCTATGGTAAGAAGTGAATTCACTGAATATGTTTGGGGACTATATTCCCCCATTACTGGCTTTGTCCGGGTGTTTTTTTGCTAAGAGGTTGAGAGCTATGGTGAGAACTGAATTCACTGAATGTTTGGGGGCTGTATTCACCCATTATTGGCTTTGTTCAGGTGTTTTGTGCTAAGAGGTTGACAGCAGTGCTATGGTGAGAATTTAAATGGCTACCATTTAGTGAATTAAGTCTCCATCTTCCTCCTTCACAAAACAGCTGATTTGGCATAGTGGTATGTTGCTCTGACTGTTTTGCACAGGGTCCTGGGTTTAAGGCTTGGCAGTGAAATGTATGATGGTAACAGCATTTTATTCTAGCAACTTTCCAACATTATACAAGCAATGTTTAAAATGCGTCCCTGGTTTTTGGGCTTTTGTCGCCCCCCCCACACACACACACACACACACTAAACTTTGGCTTTTTCCAGATTTCTTTATGCTGCAAAGTTCAGAGGTACAACTGAGTGAGTAGATTTTACAAGGAGCTGAGAGCTGCAGGGGAGCAAAGGTTTAGTGCTGCTTATGCTGAGTCTGCTTGCATTGTTAATAGCACAACAGGTAGTATTATACTTGCTTTTGATGCAGAAGGCTGTGGGTTCTACTCCCGCAGTAGATAGTTGCATTGCTGATACTGCACTGTGTTGCAAAAGGGGTGGATGCGAAGATATCTAGTAACTAGTTATCAGTTTGCCATCCATTCCCTACTGCAATATTGCTAGCTTATTTTTTTTAGTGTAAGATAGGCAATTTATTCCTCAACAGTAATGGGCACTTTATTTGTAGATGAAACAATGAAATACAAAGTTGTTTTCTAGCAGCAACCTCTTAATTACAGATCTCTTTAATGTGGAATTATTTAGATGACTTTTACTTCTTCAGAGATTGTGCACATGTAGTGATACTGGTGAACTGTATAAGTTTGAGTAGACTTTTATGATGGAAATGTTCTGAATTGGGCAGTTTTGTCATTACTGGTGCATGCATTGTTTCATTGTTTACTGGAAAAATTTCAAAACAACAAATTTAAAACACCCTCTAAAACTGTACTGTATTGTACAAGGAATATAATGTAATACAATCAGGAAGGTGTATGAAAGAGCATGTGTATGTTTCATGTGCAAGGGGCCTGTGATTTGAAAACAGCCCAAACCCAAAGTTAATCTGCCACTGGCAACATGTATTTTCTTTGAATGTGGGTTTCAATGATGTTTCAGTGATTGTGAGTTTTCAAGGGCAGAGAAGTTTTAATGCCAAGTCTGTTCTCATTGTGAGACTGCATTGCTTTGTTTAGCAGATATGATATCTATTAGTGTTTGCGCTGTAAAATGCAAAATAAAACTTTTAAATGAAGTCCAAATCATCGCAGAAGTAAAGCAGTATGCACATTAGTGTTTATGGTAAATGGGGTGAAATAGCCAAGTAATGGTTCATTTGAATGGCTGTAGGGGGTAGAACCTCCATTAGACCATGATTTTGTGAGGGGGGTGGAAGGGCAGCAAACTCAAAGACCGCCCCGGCTGAACTATACCTCTCAACTGTCCAGATTTTTGCAGAATGAATAGATTTTTGCTTTTTATTTTTTGTTTGTTCCTCATACAATTTGTGGTTTTCTGTCAAATAATTTAGGAATGAAGTCACCAAATAATGAGACACTGAGTTTCAGACTTAATTAACCTTCAGAAAAATGCATGCTAAAGCAAGACCTGTTATTTGATCAACAGGTCTCAGTTTATACAAGAGCAATTTTTTTAGTACTGTTTATATGTTCCCCCCATATATTTGGCCTTGTCCAGATTTCCTGCATTAACAGGTTGAGAGGTACATGCAAATAAATTGCTTTATAGAATTAGGCATAGCCAAACCTCTCAACTGTCCCTGATTTGGGCTCAAAATTTGCTCTTCCCCTATTAATCCCTCCGCAAAATGGCAATTTTGGAAGAAAACATGGAGGGTTTACAATTAATAAACTAATAATCAGTTATAGATTACTTTTATTTCAGAAATGCATGTAGATTATTTTATTTTGTCAGCTGCTCAAGTTAGCAGTACTAATATTAAAAAAAAAAAAAAAGTGTCCCTTCTTTGACAGGTTCCCAGCTGTATTGTGTGGCTATTTTATATTTTTGAATCTCATTTTTGGTCCATTTTTCATAAAATTGTGGGTTTTTTTGGCAAATTAGTGGCAAATCATTAAAGACTGAGGTTAGAAAATAATGACAGACATTTCAGTTTCAGATTTCATACCCTTCAGAAAATTCATACTAATGCAAGACCTACTATTCTATTATCTTTCTAAGTTTATAAGAGCAATATTTAAAAAATGTCCTTATTTTTGGGCCTTTGTTCAACTTCTATGTATGGTTTTGTCCAGATTTCTTGCTCTGAGGTTGAGAGGTATAACAAATGTGTCAGGGCCATCGCAGTCAGCCAGAGACATTTCAAATTGTGGCATACTTGTTGCACCCCACACCCCATGTAGTGACTCTGGATGTGTCCAAGCAAGGCAAGGAGCAGTTATGCAGTGTAAATGTGCAGACTATCCCCCCATCCAAGGTAGACACAAGTACTAAAATGGCTTTTCATCTGTCCTTGATTTTGCAGAATGTTCTGGTTTCTGTCATATTTTTATACTGTTGATTTATGCTTATTCAGAAAGTGCCTGTTGCTCTGTGTTTAAGTAGCAGTGCTTTAATGACCATCTGGTAAGCTTGTCTGAGATTGTAAGATGAAAGTAACTTTTAATAAGCATTGCCAACATTGAAAGCCTTTCTGTTGTTGCCATGCAGATAATACTTGCATAACTAGATAACATATAAGCTTTGGGTATTGAAATGCATATGACAGTATTTGTAATAAAGGACAGGATTACATTATTTTAAGAGCTCATTACAGGCTTTACCTGCAAACGAAACAGAAGGCCAATCTATCATGTGTGGTCCATATCCTGTGCAGTAATCCTTTAAGCAATGTATGTTGAGCTCGTTTCCTGCTACTTTCAGCATGTTACTTGGTACTTTAATAAAGCTGAATATAAATTATAATTAGAACTGGAGTACAAGGAGAAGTTGTTTGAGTTGAGTGCTGCTTGTTTTTCTTGGTACATGATTTTGACTAGCATTCCAGTAATGTATTTAAAAAAGTAATTTATTTTTTCATGCCTCACAACCTTTTTGTTTCCATCTAGATATTAAGTAAGCTGTCATGCAGCCAATGGATTGAAATACGTTTTTTCTTCTACACTTCATTTTGTCTTGATTGGACTCTCATAATGATGGTTTGGCACCCAGGGCAGAGTATTTAAGTTAAAGTTTCTGTGGTTTTGAGCATAGCTCCTCCCCTTTCTAGTTGGCCACACCCATTCAGCTGTCTCCTGCAGCCCCGCTTTGATGTGAAGTCACCAGCCACCACTGATCAGGTGATATAATAAAAAAATAAAGGAGGGACAAGTACATCACAAACACTTCCTAAATGTTGGAACACATTACACGTTGAAGAAGAAAAAAAAAAAAAAAAAAAAAGGTTCTTTGGTAAGGTTTAAAGAGCATTTAGATGGCTATTTAAGTACCACAAGTACAGGCATTATCAGGGGATCTGCAATATGGATGGTCTGAACCACAAGTAGCAAATTAAAACTATGAAACCTTTGTTGTACACAATAAGTAGTCCCGCTTTGGCAACATTGTTACACCTTGTAAGTAAGGAAGGCCATAACCATGTTCTTTCTGATATTCAAATACTCAAGTTAATATGAAATATTCATTTTAACCTTATTCTAGGAAATGAGTAAATCCTGTGCAAGCTGTCCCTAAAGCAAACATGGGAGTCACCTATGTACTGTAAAAAGAATAAAGAAAAATGATATCTGGGCAAAATTATCCACTACTGTTCTGATAATATATACTGTTGAAGAGATACCCCATATTAACTTGAGTATTTGAATATCAGAAAGAACATGGTTATGGCCTTCCTTACTTACAAGGTGTAAAGATGTTGCCAGAGAGGGACTACTTATTGCAAAAAATGGGAAAAGGTGGGTTGTGAATGGATATTATCCAATTACCAGATTTTTGCTGCTCCCACCTCCAAAATGAACCCAACCTACACTATCATATATTCTTCATCTGGGAGCTTCCAGTCTTCCACTACTTTTTTTATCCTCTGTGATGCTTTCTGAATCAGCTCTCTCTCTTTCTTATATTACAGCAGGGCTTTAATTTTAGATTGCTGCTCTTTTCTTACCATAACCTTTCTGAATGCGCTCTGTACACTTGCAAGTAATCATTGTTCCACACCTTACACATTATGTAAGGATCACAGTTTAGCACAGTATGAATAGCTGATCTTGCATCAGAACTACAAGGTTCATTTTTATCTAGACAATCTTTAGTCAATTTGTATTTCTCCAAGATATCTCTAATATACTGCACAGTTCTGTGGTTAAACATTTATTATACCTTGAGCATGGATTTATGTGCTCACTATTCATTGTATAACATTCTATATGTCCTACTGATGCACACATGTCCAACACAGATCTTGTAAAGCACAAGATAAGCTTCCATCAGGAATATTATAGGTAAAAAATACTTGTTCCTTTAGGTGTTATTCAACTGGCATTAAACTACTACTTCCGCAAACTAAGTTTGCAAAGTTATATACAATGTATAAAACTAAATTATGGGCCAGATTCAGTAACACCTACACTACATGTACATGATCTGTATTCAAGAATATCCCGACCACATTTTTTCCCACTTTCTAGTCATTCAATGATTACACTATGCGTACATGTAGTCTACACTTTGTCATAACCTTTATAAATCTCCATCAGTATTTAAAGCGGCAAGAAAATCAGTAAGAAAACTAAACCTAGGAGGACGAAGATACGAGTTATGCTTGTGGTGTCCGACTCAGAATGGCATACACTTGGGGTACACTTACTGTATGTGTTAATGAATACCAGGGTATATTAAATTTTCTTTCGACAATCAGTTGGTTCAAGTTTCATAACGTCCAAGCTACTTATTAAGCAGGTCTGACACCAATCTGAAATCTCCTTTATTACTTACAATAATGCATCTGCAAGCAGGAAAAAAAAAATGAATCATTTGACAATGGATACATAAGGAT
>NC_056743.1:1320313505-1320367065 GCF_019279795.1 Protopterus annectens
GGAGATGTAATCAATGTAGGTACATAGAGGAGAACTGTAACGGTTGGTTATACGAGAAGATTAAAAGATGGATCAGTGGTGAATAAAATACTGCTGTTGGGCAGAAAGGGTAATGTACCTTGATGTTTGCACCAGCTGTCAAGCATTCTATGTTGGGAAGACAGTTAATGCTTTTAACTGGAGAATTTACCAACACCAATATAGTATACAGAGGCTGGATAACAAGAGTGCTTTGACTCGTCAGTCTAGGTTATGTGAAGGTTTTGAAAAGGTTAAATTTTTAATTCTTTGAACAGGTGAATGTTAATCCATTTGCTGGTGACTGGAAAAAAAATTTTGTTGCATCGTGAGATGACATGGCAGTTTAGGTTGCTGCTAATCCACTGGTATTAAATTTATTTCTATTGGAAGTGAACTCAAGAAAAAAGACATAATATAGTGTAGCTTTAGTGACTTTTTAGCTAAATGTATAGATTTATTACATTACTTGCGATTAAAAATTACTTATTTCATAAGTTTATTTTGTTTATAACAATATTATTTATGTTTAATTTTTCATTTTTGTGTGCTTATCGGTCAGGTAGGTTGGTGTGTCCCCTTAGTCGTACTTAATTTGATGATTTTTAACAGTTTCAGTGGTCCTAATGATGTCTAGTTAACTGATAAAAGCGCTAAACCACTGGGTTGTGACATCTATTAAAAGTTTTTTTATTGGAGTACCTTGTTCTGGACTACCGTGCCTTGTGTAGTGTTTTACAAGTGTTTTATTAGTTTTCTACACTTCCAGACTTCGTATGTTGTTTTTTTTTTTTTTTTACTGACTATTTGTTTACTAACAGTTCATGAACAAGTAATTTATCTCATTCAGTGAGAGCGGTGTTTGGATTATGAATCAAAGTATGGGTGTACTAGAACATGCAAGAAACAAAAGGTCTAGGTAGGTAAATAGGAAGGACAACAAACAGCAGCAGCAATGTGCGCATTTACAGACCTCTTCATTAGCCACAGAGACAGCATGGGGGATGCAAATAAGGCATCAAGCGAGGTCAGTCCTATGCATATTATACTACATAGATAAAAAAAAATCTGCCTTGTACACTGATTTAACTGACATGTCAAATGAAATACTGCTCTAAGATAGCTATTCCAGGGTACGAATTGTGTGCCCATGACAGTACAACTTCTTTCTTACCCATATTACAATTTTAAATTTACAGGGGCCAATTCCAGCAGCAACAGCAGAGAAGTAATGCACCCTTCCATGAAGGCCAGTTCCACAGGCATTGAAGCTATAGTCTTGACTACATTAAAAGCAGATCAGGATTTGAAGGGAAGCGTGTTTCTATCCACATTAGAGATAGAGCCACCTCCAGTCTAGTTAAAGTTCAGGTTACGGTGGGTAAGACCCCCATTCAAGTCACAGGCAGTTACAAATTCCCCTCCATGGGTCAAAACATGCACAACGTCTACTTAACCAAACTGGGAGACCATCTAAATATTATAGAAAACTCTTATGGGGGATTTCAATTAACCCACCATCAACTGGGGAACCTATGTTAGCCCACACTCAGTAGTGCAAATGTTCCTTGACTTTAACACAAATGCTCTGGAACAAATTGCTCATACCACGACAGAGAACTATACTAGATCCAGTCCTTACTAACATATCAAAACAGATGTACTGCAGCAACTGCTGGACCCTCAGTTAAATCTGACCACAAATGAGTCACCTCTGAACTGACACTAACACCACAACTCAGAGTGAAATCAGACTAAACTTCAAAGCAAACTATACCCTCCTAGGTGAAGGTATAAATGCATTCCAAGCCCCACCCCCAGCTGGAAGTGTTAACTACACCAAAGCTTACACTAAAGCCCTGTACAAACCACTTGCATAAAAATAAGTGTATAGACTCTGCTGTACCAGAAAGAATCAAAGCCAGAGCCTCAAATAAAAACAATACAAGCCATCATGGTGGACAACCAGCATCAACAAACTAAAATTTACAATAAGTGCAAAAAGTTGCTGTCCAAGAAGACAAAAGTGAAGCCCCAACAATGGAAAAGAACCCTCCTCAGCCTCAACAGGCAAATAAGACAACCTGTCAAATCCTCCAAGGGCTTTTTCGAAAAATACTTAAAGCACGGCCAAAGATAACCATAAAGCCTTTTACAGCTAGGTACATACCCTAAAAAAGGTAGGACCCAAGCATTTGCAGAATTATTCACCAATGGTATCATACACACTGACCCGACAGAGACAGTAAACCTGCCAGTGGATAGGGTTTGGTGAAACTTTCACTCCCCTATCCTCTCCAGACTTACCACAAACCTTCCCCCCACCTTACTTACCTGAAGGGCAGGTCATCAAAGCCTTGTCCAGGGCAAAACAACCAACCTCTATGGGACCAGACAGCTTCCCAAGCTGTCTTCTAAACAGGCTAAAACATGAACTAGCATCACCATTAAGTACCCTTTTCAATCACAGCCTAACCACAGGGCTTTGGTCCTGTGGAATGGAGAATAGCAACAGTTATTCCCCTCCACAGAGGTGCCTAGTAACAGACCCAGGGAATTACAGACCCATAAGCCTGATCAGCCTCATCTGTAAGGCCATGGCACGTGTCATTATGGACCTCCTAAATAAAAAAGAAATAGGCAACATCCAAACCCTGGATCCTACCCAATTCACCTTTGTCAAGGGCAGATCCTCCTGTGAAATCTGGTAGATTTTTTTGAAAATATGACAAAGGCCACTGATGAAGGCAAATCTGTGCAGACAGCATATAGCAACTTTGCAAAGGCGTTCGACACAATCCCACACTCTGGCATTACCGATAAACTTGGCACACTGAACGTAAACCCCTTCATTTTAAGATAGTGTTTGTCCTGATTTGTGAGCGAGTTGGCAACCTATCAAAGTGGTAACTCCCCATCAACAAACAGACCCGTCACCAGCAAGGTGCCACAGGGTTCAGTGCCGGGCCCCCTACTGTTTGGTATATACTTCTCAGAAGTTCAGGTCAAAACCAAGGGGTTGTGGCTGACAAGAGTTTGCAGATGACTGCAAACTGGGTACAATTATTGAATCCCCAAATACCGCCAGTATACTCCAGGAGAGTCTTACGCAGACCCAACGACTGGTGTCTTCGGCATGGTCTCAAACAGACTACAAAGAAATGCATAATCATTCCTTCAGCAAAAACAATGTCCTTTCGCACTATCAAATCAAAAATAATACCCCAAGTACCCACGAAGTGTAAGGGACTTGGGATCACAAGCTGACTGCGACCTTAACTTCAAAGCACCACGTGTCTACTGTAGTAAGGAAGGCTTTCTACATAGGACACTAGATTAGTAAAAGGCATCACCTCGACAGCAAAAGGTTATAACCCCTCTATACTTGGCACTAACCTGGCCCAAAAAATAGAGTAAAACGCCCTGTTCAGCATGTATTGTACAAAGCATCTGCAGCAATTGAAGATAGCTCAGAGGTTCTAACAAAGAAGATAAAGGAACTCCAGCAAGTGCCTTACACAGACAAACTAAAAGTCCCTGTCACTATACTCTGCATCACATAGACTTCTCGGGGGAGACTTATATGTAGTCTACAGAGCATTCCCAGACTCAAACCTAATGAACTTGCTGCATATCCTTAAATCAAACAGGACTAGCACTACCCATTCCAGGGACTTTTATATATGGCCTGGGACTTATATGCTGGAAGGACAGAAATATGTCCCAGCGACTGCCACACCTTTGGAATAGGCTACCAATTCATGTGAAAAAGAGCACCTCAATGGCACTGTTCCAGAGGAATATGGACGGGTGGATGGGGCACCATAAATTCTTACTGGGGATAGTGCCCACAACTCTCCCGGACACGGGCAGTCATTACAAATTGCAATATCTGATAATGACTAGCATTTCTACGGTGTTACATCAGGATGAAACGGCTAGGCTTGAAATGACCTTGAGGTCAATAGCCTAGTAACCTCCTACAATCCTATGAACTGTTCACAGTAAACTAATGAGTTAATAACCAGCTCACTCAGGGGCTGGTGGCATAAACTTCAGATGAACCTGTATGAAGACAATGGCAATGAGATCACAGAATTCCAAAAGAACAAGCATCTGTTCAAATAAGTAGTTCAACAATAACAAACCTGGGGAGTGGGCACAAAAAGCAGTCAGTTATGGACGAAGGACACCTGATCACAGACTCCAGCTTGCCAGTATTAAAGCAAATACAGTAGCCGAAAGGTTAATTCCCACCCTTGGAAGGAAACATTTTACCCTCCTCAAATGAAATGATGTGGAGTGATAAGCAGCAAAGAAAGAAATGAAGTTATACAGATGTCCAAAGCTAATTGGGCAGAAAAAGTGCCTTTCCATGGCAGTGATGAGTACACTTCAAAATGGAGTTAGAAAGGTTGCCCAAAAGAGGTGAAGCAAATATCCAAATGTTAGCTGCTTATTTGTAAAAATAAAGATAGGCCTAATATAAAAAAAAAAAAAAAAAAAAAAAAAAAAAAAATTTTTCTTCAACATGGGTCAGTGTACCTTTGAGAACTGATCAGAGGGGAACCTAGGAATACATCACTAACTTCCTAAAAATAAAATTGAAGGAGGGTTTGTTGGCCTGACTTCACCTGTAGGTAACAAAAAGGGTCTCTTCTACAGTACAAATTTTGTGCAATAGCTACAAGCTACTAAGGGAAACAGTTATACTCTTCATGGTTGCATCCCCAAATGCAAATTTCTCTGCAGCTCATGGATCACAAATTGTACTAAGTGAAAAACGTATTTTTTCCATACATCATTAAGCCCCCATGGCCATGGACCATCAAGCCTCCACCACCAGAGGAGATTATTCCCAGATCCACTAGAGTGAAAGCAGTCAGGAGACAGTTACTCAAACCACCAAGAGGGTTTCTTGTACCCTCACTGGTGACGTGCTGTATGGGCATTTTCCTCGAACCTAACTACTCTCCTGGGTGGAGGAGGGGGCAAAATTAGATCCCTGCAAAGTCCACAATGCCTTGTGCATTCACTTGATAAATTAGAAGCTACCACCAGTCAGTGCTTTGAAGAACCCAAAAGCCACCTCCCTGTTCATGTGCCTACCATGGAGGTCATATGCCTTGCCCCTTCTTCCAAAAAAAAAGTCACTACAGCATGTGGTCAGCTTTCACACTCCTCCCTTAGGACAATGGCAACCATCCTCCTTGCCCAAGTCATGGCTTTATCGAGTTAGGCCAATAGATTGGCTACTAGGTGAAAGATTGTCAGAGGTCCTCCCCCTTGCAGGCAGAGGCCTACCCCACTCAAGTGAATGATTCCAAGTGGAAACTGCAGCAGTATTGAGAAAGAAGAGCATTTTCCCCAATACGGCAAATTTAATTTTGGGTGACTGTACAAAAAACTCTGTTTCGCAGCACCCATCTAGGACACCATGGATACAGACTCACAGCAGGGGATCCAAATGGAGAGATGGTTAAATCAAACAAAGAGAGCAGTATTGCTGGAATTGGATTCATCCTCACGTCTTGGTGATTAACTTCATAAGGTAGACTCTGTTTTTCGCAAAATCTCACCAAAACAACAGACATGCAAACTGTATTTTATACAGCATACATCATGGACAGAAGCAAGTTAAAAAATAAGAAACAGCTGGGTGCACAAAACTCAGGATTAAAAAAGTGCCAATCCTGGTAGGTGCACTGGTGCCAGGACAAGAGACAATGTAGAATCCTCAAGACACAGAAACATTCCTACAATGGGGCTAGACCAGACCATGCTAGGCTGGGGGGGGGGGGGTGACCCCCCCCCCCGTTATACAAGGAAGCAGTAGTCCACAAAAACTGCTAGGCCAAAAAAAAAAAAAAAAAAGAAAAAAGAGAGAGAGTGTGGCCAGGATACGAAAGGGTCTTTTATGTAATAAGCCCAGAATTTCAAGACAGAATATATACTACAAGTTTGAGAGAAATTAGAGGAAAGAAAAATACTTGCACAAGAAAAAAAAACTGTCAGAAGCTTCAAATAAAAATTGTGTGTTCATTAATAGAACAAATTTATGAAAAACATTACACAGACCAAGAAACTTGGCCATTTGGAAAAAGAAGTGAATGAGGAAGCAAGAAAACAAAAAATCTAGAGATTTTTAAAATGTGTAAAAAAGAAATATGGGGAAAAGACATCCGATATGATACGGTGCAATATTTATGCAATGTGGAAATCCAAATCAATCAATACTAAAAAAGCAACTCAAATATATTCAGAGACATACAAGCAAAGGATGTGGAAAATTTCACAATACAAAAAATAAGATCAGAAAGAGGGAACGCAAAACAATTAGTGAAGTAGAAGTTAAAGAAACAGAAGCTGAAGTTATGGACTACTTCTGAAGTGGAGGATTTAGTGTAGAAAGGTCTAACAGGTTAAATCACAGCATGATAGAAAAATGAGTTCCCCCACGCAAGGAGAAACAGGAGCAGCAGGAGACATCTGAAGAAAAATATGGACATGGAAAGAAAGATTTAATATGGTGCACTGTTTATGCAAAGGAGAAAGCAACACTAATAAATACAAAAAAAAAGAGCAGCACCAAAGATATTTGAATAGAAATGTAGGCATCCAGACATGGAAAATTTTACAATACAAAAAATAAAACAAAGAGGAAAAGAGGATTAGTAATGGAGAAGTTAAAGACATAGAAACTGATGCTACAGAGTACCTGCAAAGTAAAGGATTTAGTGTAGAAAATTTAACTCTGATAACATCACAGCAGGAGAGAGGAATGGATCCCCAAAATTAAGGGGAAACCAGTGGGACGGACACATTTGGTCAGTTGCTATATGAAGATACTTTGGACCCTTCCATAGGAAATTAGTATAAAAACGTCAGTGTGAGTTGCACAGCAGGGGAAAGAACAGAAAACCGTGGCGACTCTGACGCAGTCAGTGCTGTGGAGCGACAGGCCATTGAGTTCCCATATGAAAGGGGCAACAGATGACAGGATGGAAGTGAAGAGAATGTGGCGCAGGAAGATGCTCTGGTACTTTCTGTAGAATGTTGGCAGGAAATGGAGAACAAAGAATGTTCCCTCAGTTTAGAAGAAAATGATCTAAGAGGAAAAAAAAGAGAGTTGCTTGATGTAAGAAATGGACAGACATGTTAAGATCAATGAAAGAATTACACTACAGCAAGTCAAAAAAAACAAAAATGTTAGAAGTTTGATAAAACAAATGAACAGCAACTGGGACTGTTCATAGAGACTCATGCAATATAACAGAAGTAAATAGGATGCATTACTGTGCAGCTAAATTAATAGCAGATACAAGTCTTACCACAAAAACACAGGGCAGTAAGGGAAAGGAAGGGGAGAAATGAAATGACACGGAAGTATCGAAGAGAAAACTCTAAAGCAATTAAGACCAGAAGTGTCACTGTTAGGAGGGATTAACAGAGACATTGGGAACCTCCAAACATTGGACCCTACCCAGTTTGGCTTTGTTAAGGGCAGATCATGCCTCCTAAACCTGGTGGACTTTAAAAGAGAGACAGTTACCAAGACTTTAGACGAGGGAAAGGAGGTCCACACAGCCTACCTAGACCTTGCAAAGGCTTTCTATACCATTCCCCATTCTGGTATAGACAAGCTCACTAGCCTAAACATAAACCCCTATGTCACGAGATGAGTTGCCAATTAGCTCACGGATAGAACCCACACGGTGAGAGTTGCAGGCTCTAGGTCCGACTCTAAACCGGTTACAAGTGGCATCCCCCAGGGCTCAGTCCTGAGACCCCTCCTGTTCGGTATATACTTCTCAGAGGTACAGGCAAGCACAGGAGGACTATGGCTGACCAAGTTCGCAGACTACTGCAAACTGGGGGCCATAATTGACTCTCCGGTTGATAGACATCCTCCAGAAGCGTCTCACAGATGGACACCTGGTGTCAAAATTATGGCCTCAAGCTAAATGCCAAAAAGTGCATAGTCATCGCCTTTAGAAAAACAAAGTACCTGCGAACTACCACACACATGGTAGTCCCCTAAACACAGAAAATGAAATAAGGGATCTGGGGACCCAAGCAGATAGTAATCTCTCCTTTGATAATCATATTGCCAAGGTGGTTAGAAAATCTTTCTATGTGGCCCACCTAAAAAAAAAAAAAAAAAAAAAAAAAAAAATAAATCACAAAAGGGTTATCATCTAGAACAAACAAAAAAAAAAAAAAAAAAAGGTTATTGTGCCACTCTATTCAGACCCATCATAGAGTACAATGTCTCATTTGGAATGTATCTTTCCAGCTGTTGCAGATGTCTTGTAGGACCACAGAAGTACCTCACCAAGAGGATTACTGGCCTCAAACAGATGCCCTATGCAGCCCGACTGAAGAAACTCCAGCTGTACTCTGTTGCATACCGCCTACTCAGAGGTGATCCCTGCCCATCATACAAGGCCATGTCCAACCCAGAACTGATGGACATGCTCCACCTAAAAAAACTAAATCCCAGAGAGCCACACGCTGTAGAGATCTAAACCTCACCATAACGATAAATAGGACTTGCTGGAGGGATAGATTCCTGTCCCAGAGACTCCCCGTGCTTTGGAACAGGATTCCAATCTACATTAGGCAGAGCCCCTCAGTAACACTCTTAAAGAGAAACCTTGACGAGTGGACGGGAAACAGAAAATTTACCCCGGGGATCACTGCAGTGGCTCTGCTGGACAGAGGCATAGGGAATTAATGGCTCTGCTGGACAGAGGCACAGGGAACTAATCTAAAGGGGCGGCGAAAGCCAACACATTCTTGCTAGGCTTACATATGCCCTTGGGCAGATAACCTAGTACTTGCCTATGAACCTAAAAGATCAACATACTCAAAAACATAGACATGATTAAAGCAATGTGCAGTATCGTAACAGATAAGGATCTATCAAGCACCATCGGAAATTAACTAAAATATCAGCACAGGCAGAAAAAAAACTAGAAGATATCCAGATACACAGGAAAAGTACAAAACTAGTGATTTATTGATGACCCAAAAAGTTTGAGAGATTTGGGAAACAAGGCAAAAGGAATTTAAATGCCACTCAAGAAAAGAAGAAATATATACATTCTGGAGAAATAACTATAAAAGGTATTTCTCCAAAATAATATTTATTTTTTATTATTTTATTTTACATTTGTTGACCAGGCTAGTCTGGCTGGATACATGTCCATTTTCAGCAGAGGCCCGAGGAGAAAAGCTCCACTATATACTAGTAAATAAAACAGCACATTGAGAGACTAAAATGTAAGTAACTACAGAACTATTCCAGCAATTTAACAGAACAGTAGCAATTTAACAGAAAAAAAATATGAGGATCCCTAATCCCATACTCTTTACAGTAGCAGGAATTGTAATGAAAAAAATAAACAGACACTAGAGTCTATACAATATTAACAGATATAATAAACATTTTGTGCCAGAGCAAATAGTTTTAAGACCCAGACTTGTACAGTAGGAATCTAAATACAAGGTTTAAAAAGAAGGTGAGATAACAGGTTGCAGTAATATATCTAGTGTAAATAAATAAAGTCACGAGAATTGTGGAGTAAACGCTCCTCCAGATACACGAAAATTATTAAATAAGCAAAAAAAATCAGGAGGAAGCGAACACAGCAGGAGCTATACTATTCTTCAAGAAATAAAAAATCCACGTAAAATCCAATAGCTAGCATAAATCAAATCACGATTCACTGTAGTAGCAAACAAGAAAGTTTATTATATGACGAGTAAGCACTTTCACCCAAATGGCTTCTTCAGACTCATACACCATACAACCTTAATTAATTTAAACAGCATTCTAGGCGGGAAATCAATCAATTAAAAACACTTATTATCATATATAAAGCACTTACTAAAAGCAGTAATGTTTAAAACTATATCTCAATATATGATGTAATTTAAGAATAAATATACATAGTTATATATGAAAATAAAAATCTACATACATGTAGAAAAAACAATAATTATAAGAATATATATATATAAAATGTAAATGTATATCAACATATCATATAAAATACATCTGTAAAAGTAAAATAGATAAATACAGGATTACATGAGAACTATACTAATTCTGATATATAGAGAGATTAAAGGACATGTCTATTAACATCTTTTAATGGGCTTTCAACCTTCTCATTTTCAGAAATGGTTTAACTGATAACTTAGCATTCAGCCCTGGGGGTACATCAGATCTAAACTTCATAATCCATATATTCTCTCTACTTTCAGTATATGTCCTTATGTCTCCACCTCTAACATTAACGTCCATTTTCTCTACTATCCTAAAACTAAAAAAAATGGCTCGGACCAGATTCAAGGACATGCCTAGCCAAAGCATTGCTTTTATGCATCATCCTAATACTATAAAGATGTTCACGTATACGATCTTTTAGACATCTATTTGTTTTTCCTACATAGAAAGATGTGCAAGCTAGGCATGTAGCAAGATAAACGACATTGCTAGACGTGCAGTCTCCATTCACTTAAGTATCTATATTCACTAACAGGATGTATAAATACAGCATTCGAATCTATATGTGAACAGAAGTTGCAATTACCACAACTAGAGGTACTAAAAGATTGAGAAGAAACATTATCATTCATTGGACGCTTGTCCCATAGTAACCTTTTAAGGTTCTTCTTATTCTTATATCTAAAGCGTGGAACATCACCTAATCTCTCTCTAACTTGTGGGTCCACCATTAAAATATTCCAATGTGCCTTGATCACATCTTTAATATTCCAAACATCATGGGTATAGAAAATAGAAAACGCCTCCTTATTGTAGGTGGTTTTACTACAACTATTTATTGCAAATATCATCTTTCTCATATCCTCTCTGTAAGAGCCTTTGATTAAGTTCTGCAAGGTCACATTCAAAGCCAGTAGAACTCGGATTATATCTCGAGACCCTCATCGCCTGTCCCTTAATAATGTTATTAAAAATATATGGTGGATGCATACTATGGCGATGTAAAAGTGCATTAATGTGACAAGGTTTTATGAACACACCAGTATTAATTAATCCACTGGGTAGTTTCTCTACAAATACATCCAAAAATGATATCTTTGTAGTAGATACCTCACTGCTAAACTTCAGATAACTAGTAGATGAATTAATTTGTCCAATAAATTCATGTAGCACAATAGTGGAGCCTTTCCATATAAAAAAAGGTCATCCACGAAACGTCTATAGAATAAGACATTCTGTAAAAGCTGGTAATTGACACAACCTCATATTCCCATTCAGCCATAAACAAATTGGCGTAGCTATTGGCACAAGCTGTGCCCATAGCTACGCCATCTTTTTGCAAAAAACATTTCCCTTCAAAATAAAAAATATTGTTATTCAAAACTAACTGTAAAAGAGAAATCAATAGGTTAACTTGCAACTCTGACATATTAGAAACACGCTTCAAGTGCCTGTTTAACATTTCTAAACCTACCCGATTGGGAATAACAGTAAAGAGAGACTGCACATCCATTGTCACAAAAATCAGTTCTGTTGTATCTATTTTATCTTTAAGACAGTCATAAAGATCTAACAAAAATTGTCGAGTGTCTTTCAAAATATACATATTATTATCTACTACTACTTCTTCTTCTTTCGGCTTTTTCCCGGTTAGGGGTCGCCACAGCGGATCACCTTGTCCGCACATTAATTGGCAGTGGAGTTTTACAGTGTCGAGTTGCCAGCCCGGCGCCCAACCTTCCACAGAAGGCACACTCACATGCACACCTAGGGCCAATTTAGAGTATCCAATCCACCTGCAGCATGTCTTTGGGATGTGGGAGGAAACCCACGCGACCACAGGGAGGACATGCAGACTCCGCACAGAAGGCACCCCAGCAGAGGATCGAACCGGAGTACCTCTTGCTGTGAGGCGGCAATGCTAACCACTGCACCACCGTGGCCGCCCATACATATTATTATCTACTATTGGTCTCAAAATTACTTTCTATAAATATCGAAGCTGGCTCTGTAATCCACCCCCTTCCAGCTACAATTGGTCTTAGAGGGGGATTCAGCAAATCTTTATGTATTTTTGGACGTCCATTGATCAAAGGAATCAATGGTGAGGGTACATCTAGAAACAAAAACAATTTATTATCAACCATATTGCTATTCAACATTCCCAACAAAAATGAATGTACCTTATGGGAATAAAAAGTTACCATATCTGTTGCTATTAGTAAATAGAACTGATTATTCGCAAGCATAGATAGCATCCTATTAACATAATAATTGGTGTCCATTACCACTATACCCCCACCCTTGTCAGCTGGTCTAATCGATAAAGTAGGATCATTACATAAATTTTTAAGAGCATTACTCTCTTTAAATGTCAGATTATATTTCTTACGCGTCTGCTTGCAGTTACTCTCTCTCATTTTATATAGATCATCCTCAACAAGTTTACTAAATGCTGAAAGTAGTGGGTGTAATTGAGGTGTAAAAACACTAGGGCGTTGAAAATGTGTACTCGGTACATAATCACCACCATCTCCAAAATATAACTTTAGAGATAAATTACGCACATATAATTTAAAATCTCTAATCATTTCTTCGAAAATACTACCTGTAGTGGGTATAAAGGATAAGCCTTTAGATAACACTGATAACTCATCTGAAGTCAAAATATGGGAGGAAAGGTTAAACACTAGGTTTTCCCCCTCCCTTTGCCTTCCCACATCATCTTTATATTTTTGTTCAGAGGTTGTTCTATTGACAGCTTTCTCTTCTGTGTTCCCCTGCTTAGAGATCTTCCCCGCCCCTCCTTGTGGTCTTCCCTGATGGGAAAAGGATGGGAAAGATTAAATATAGGAGTGTCAGTTGTCTTAGAAGTACTAACGTAGTTATTGTTTGGTGTTTGTCTAAAAGTTGTACTTATTTTGCTCCTTACAACAGGTACAGGGGTAGGAGCTACCTCAATAGGCTTATCAGTACCATGTGAGACTATTATAACATCTGATGTACAGTCAATGCTGCTATTACTGGCAGTAGATGTAACATTTAAAGTACTTTAGATGAATCAATCATTACATCATTAACAGACTCAGTTCCATCAACTACAACAGATCGCTGAGTGTAGTTGGCTTTACAATGTGCAATGTCTGTGGATTGAGATATATCAGAATTAGTATAGTTCTCATGTAATCCTGTATTTATCTATTTTACTTTTACAGATGTATTTTATATGATATGTTGATATACATTTACATTTTTTATATATATATTCTTATAATTATTGTTTTTTCTACATATATGTAGATTTTTATTTTCATATACAACTATATTTATTCTTAAATTACATCATATAATGAGATAGTTTTAAACATTACTGCTTTTAGTAAGTGCTTTATATGATAAGTGTTGTTAATTGATTGATTTCCCGCCTAGAATGCTATTTAAATTAATTAAGGTTGTATGGTGTATGAGTCTGAAGAAGCCATTTGTGTGAAAGCGCTTACTCGTCATATAATAAACTTTCTTGTTTGCTACTACAGTGAATCGTGATTTGATTTATGCTAGCTATTGGATTTTAACGTGGATTTTACATGGATTTTTTATTTCTTGAAGAATAGTATAGCTCCTGCTGTGTTCGCTTCCTCCTGATTGTTTTTGCTTATTTAATATATCTAGTGTAAATGAGAAAGTGACATCATAGGAATAGTAATATCCATGTGGATGCCAGGAGAGCTGCAGAGGAGGAGTAGTAATAATGAGAGAGACAAGTAGAAAAGATGGATGTATAGCAACAGGCAAAGGAGGGAACTATAATGGAAGTTGGATAATAAAAAATCGGAACTCCTAATGATGTGGACATCCTACAAAAGGGCCTCACTGAGACAGATGCCTGGTGTCAAGCCATGGCCTCAAGCTCAATGCCAAAAAGTGCAAAGTGCACAGTCATCCCCTCTAGTAAACATTCTGTACCCATGAACTACCACATAGGCGGTAGTCTACTTAACACAGAAAATGTGACGAGACCTTGGGACAGAGGTGGACAGTAGTCTATCACATCGCCACAGTAGTCATGAAATCCTTCTATGTGGCACACCTCATCACAAACTGTTTCTCATCCAGGAAAAAAAAAAAAGTCAATTGTTCTCCTCTACTCATCACTCATTAGACCCATTAGAGTAAAATGCTCCTTTTTGTATGTACCTCACAAAACATCTACAACAAATGGAAAGGCCGCAGAAGTACCTCACAAAGAGAATTACCAGCCTCAAACAGATGCCCTATGCAGACAGTCTCAAAAATCTCCAGCTTTACTCCATCACATATTGCCTACTCCGAGGCGATCTCGGACTAACATACAATGCTATGTCAAGCCCAGAGCTGTTGGACATGCTCCACTTGAAGAAAACCCAATCCCTCCGAGCTACATGCTCTAGGGACCTAAACCTTGTCACCACAATAAACAGAACATGCTGGAGGGATAGATTCCTGTCCCAGAGACTTCCCATACTCTGGGACAAACTACCTATCAATATGAAACAAAGCTCCTCATTAGCACACCAAGAAAAAATGTACAGGATATGAAATGAGATAAAGTTAACAGCCAGAGAGATTTAAATAAAGTTAAGAAAAGCTCCCAATTGGAAAACCCAGGCTCAGATGCAGTACCTAACTTCTAGCTAAAAGTATTAACATCTTTATATGAAAATTAAACCAAGAGTAACAACTGTGTATATGTACACCCCGGACAGACACCAACCTGGTTAACAGGAAAAACAATACTCCTACTCAAGAGTGAACCTGCAAGCCATCATAAAAACTATTATACCAATAGCTTGCCTTCCGACTACACATAAGCTATACACTGGAATGTATGCAGAGAGATTTATAATGATTTAGAAGAAAACTCAATCATGGCAATAGAGAGAGAGTAACAAAAGAAAGTCATATGAAAACAAAGAATAATTTGTTGTTAAATAAAGTCATAATGAAGAACTGTAAAAAGGTGAAGAATCCAAGTATGGTATGGATAGACCATAAAAAAAAGCATATGACAGTATTTCACATTCATGGATAAAAGAGTGCTTAAAAATGTACAAGACATACCCTACACTGAATCTATTACATTACAGCAACCACGAAACAGTGGCAAGCCACTTTTCAGTTAAGCCATGATAAAGAACAAAATTATTATTCCAGGGATAAAAATTCAAAAGGGGGGGTATTCCAGGGTGATGCTGTCACTGCTGTTCTTTTGTCTTTATCTAAACCCATTAAGTTGTCTACTTAGCACAACTGCAAGTGGTCAAAACTTTTCAGATGATATAAGAATGTCATTTTGTCTTAACAAATGTGCAAAAGCAACCTTTAAAGCAGGAAAGCTGAAGCACCTCGAAATCAGCAGCCTGGGACAGGAATGCAATTTATATAAAAGAACTTGAGCAAGAGGAAAATATTTAGAAACTGATGAAGGTCAACAATATAACATGAACAAATGCAAATAAAACTTGGTAAGGAATATTTTAGAAAACTAAAATTAATACTGAAAACAGTGCTGGCATCTAGGATCAAAGTCCAAACTATAAACCAGTTTCCTCTTGTCCTAACTTCCAAAAGGTGCTGGATCGGTTGGACAGGCAAACAAGGGTGCTTCATGCTTCTCAAAATGATAAAAATCAGCATATACCAAGAATGCATATTCCCCATTCTGAAAGAGGTATGGGCATCCTTGAAATTGATTACATGTATAGATCTGCAATCGTAGGACTGCGCACATCTGCTGACCTCACAAGACCCAAACATAGTGCAAGTTTTAAAACAGGAGGAGAACAAGTCTAAGATAAACTTCCCTTCTTAGTTTAAACAGAAGCATGTTTATGTCAAGCGGGAATAGAAATCAAACCAGATGTAGATACAAATCAGGCAGCAACTCTGTGTGCCAAAACACAAAATAAAGAATATATGCTCGGTATCATTATTGACAAACATCTAAAATTTGATATCCACATCCAAACTAAAAAACACCACACCAAAAATTAGGACACCTATATAGGCATAACTGTCATCTCACCCCCCCTCCACCAGAAAGACACTTGCCTCCACATACCTTCTCTCCTCCCCAATGTATGGGCACTCCTCTGTTCTCGAATCTTCAGCTTGGCCTTCACAAAAAATCTGCAAATTTACCACCAACTCTAGGAACTCATGCCATCACTGCATTGGCTCAAGCTTCCCAGCTATCTGAACCTCAAACTCACCACTGCCCATAAGCTCATATTTAACCCATCCTCCTGTCCCTCTCTCTCCACCTTGAAAGGCAGAGTAGTACAGTGGTTAAGGTGTATGCTTTTAGGCTTTATTGGAAAGGCTCATCCAGACTCTGCTACACTTGCTGTGAGAGAATGGTTAGTTTGCTTTTTATTTTGTTGTATTTCATATTAGTTTATTGCCTTGTTATATTTTGGAGCACTGATTTGTTTTCTTTACCTTGTGTTTTGCTTGTGTTCTGCTTTTAACTGCATATTAAAACTTCAAAAGACCCCACAGCTCTGTCTCTTGAGAGTCAGGCAGAAATTTGAACTGATCAATTAAGGACTCATCACAAGACATAAGATGTCACTTAAGGTTAATCATTTGTGAACAACTGAGGGGGGCGGAGCTAGGAACTAAACCTTCTACTTAAGGGGTAAAATAAAACATTTCAGATCTTTATTAGAAAGGCTCACCCAGACTCTGCTACACTTTGTTGCGAGGGAAAGGTTGGTTTGCTTTTTAATTTTGTTGTATTTTGTATTAGTTTATTGCCTTTTTATATTTTGAGTGCTGTGATTTGTTTTCTTTACCTTGTGTTCTGCTTTAACTGCATATTAAAACTTCAAAAAGACACCACAGCTCTGTCTCTTGTAAAAGTCAGGCAGAAATTTTCCCCCACCAATACCACTGCCTTTCTAGTTGCCTGCCTCTTTATGTTAAATTTGACCATATATATCTAATTTCCTCTCTGCTTTCACTGGCTTGTGTGAGTAAGCACAAAATTATCATCATTTTGTGAAATCACTCCCCTTCAACTATTTAAATTTATTGGCCATCCTACTGTATTCCATAGTACCGGAATACAAAAGTGATCACCCCCTTTCAATCTATCTTGCCGTTTTAAAAAATAGTGACTCTCCACTAAAACTTAACTTTTTGGACAGGTAAAACTTAAGTTACCTACTTTCACATCTAACTTCTCTAGTGCACATTGCAGTGTTTAGGATAAACCATTTTTTTTCATCTTACCTTTAAGCATCCCTGTGACTAGCACTTGCTCTAATACCTGCTGGAAAGCAATAGGAAGCCTTAAACTGATACAAGAACTCAACTCTCCTTATTAATCATAGGCACTAAAACGGCCTACAATTGCAAAGTACCTTGCAAAGATAAATGAAAATAGCTCTTGTACTTTTCAAAAAAAATACATACATACATACATACATACATACATAAAAATAGCACCAAACCAGGCATGTCCAAGGGTCTGCTTCAGTTGATTTCTCCTGTCCACCTGGTGAATCTGGGCATACTGGGGCAATGCAGCAATTGCCTCATGTACACAGACAACCCTCTCCTCCTACCACCCAACACTACAACCTGAGAGAGATGCACTTACATAGCCAAAATGGAAGCAAAGCTCTCTCCACCCAAGATTATGCTAGACAGTCAAGAGAAGAAGGTGAACACCCTCACTACACCTCAAGCAACACATAGCCCTTCTAAACTCAGACTAACACCCACACATAGCAACACTAAATCCACATATGCGGTGGCCCTTAACTGTAATCTGCCCAAGCAACAAGGACCTCCGAAGCTGAAACGCAAACAAACAATCACAAGTGTCACATAGCTCAAAACACCAGTATGCCACCCAGCAACAGCCCCTAAGGCAAGACAACGTACCTAACACTATCATAGGCGACTATAGTCAGGCATACTGATGTCCCACTCACCAGGCTGAACAAGAAGAAAATTACATTGAGCTGCCTGTCGGGTGCCAGGATCCGCCACATAACTCATGCACTCAAGTCACTCCACAACAAGTACAAATATGACTCTGTCATTGTCCATGTTGGAGTGAATGACTTGAGACTTACCTCCCTGGACTACATGAAAACAGACATGTCAGAGCTCTCGGATCATGTGGCCCAGGCAAGTATGACCCTAGGCCTGAGTAGCATCCTGCCTTCGCCCAGAATGATACCACAATACAAGGACAAAATGACTGACACCCGAAGCTTAGCCAATTGTTGAAGTCATTCAAAGGGGATCCAGTATCTGTCTACCTGGGACGACATGATCAACAGACCATGATGCTTTGCCAGAGATGATCTGCACCCATCACCCCTGGGATTCAGGTTACTGGCAAAGACTCTTGCCACCCCTATAGTGCCTTTTTTAGGCAAAGTTCAAAGGACCAAACCACCACCGGTAATGCTACTCAATGCTAGAAGTCTAAACCTCAAAATGCACTCTCTCGAGGCACTCCTAAAAATGTAGAATATCAATATCTGTGCAGTAACGGAGACCTGGTTCAAGGCTCCAGAGAGCACCCCTGCAATACCAGGCTACAACTCTTACCACACTTTTCGGCCACCAAACCAGGATTGAAACACTAAAGGTGGAGGAGTGTCCATATTCACACCATCAGGTTAGTTGCCCAACACAATGTGTCTGAAATTCTCCAGGTGTAACACTAGGTAAGACTGCAATCCAAATTGTAGCTTGCTACAGATCCCCCACCATGCCCAAAGATTCTCACTACACCTTTATAAACATACTGGAAAATATTAATATACAACCAAACACCCTAATACTGGGTGATTTCAACTACCCTGCCATTAACTGGGAAAACTACTCATGTACCAACACCTTTGCCCAATGGTTCTTGGAATTCATAAATTCCATTGGCCTGGATCAACTAATCCATAGTCCCATCAGGGGCTCCAATATCCTAGACCTGGTCATTACCAGCATGGGAAAATCGATGCCACATCTATGGTCACCCCCTCGTTGATCAGATCAGACCATAAGCTAATCACCCTTAACATCCACATCCCACCCCTACCCCCCCCCCCAGTAAGGAAACCTCCATACAAAACTTCTCCAAAGCCAACTTCATGCTACTCAAGTCAGAAGTAAACTTCATGACACCCATGCAGACAGGAATTGAAAGTTCAACTGCTGATTCCTACACTAAGGCACTGTACGAGCACATCCACTCATACATGAATCGTGCCATCCCAAATAAAACCAAGATGCTCTCCTCCAAAAAAGGAAGCCAATCTGGTGGTCCCCTGCCATAAACAAACTGTACAACAAAAGGAAGAAGAGAGTAAAATCCCAGGTTGCAAAACTCCCTTACCAGCTTCACTCAGTAAGAAGCTGACATCCCTCATAAAATCCTCCAAAGTTAGTTATGAAAATAAAATTGCCAAATTGCCAAAGATTCCAAAGACAGCCACAAGGCATTCTATAACTATGTCAAGAATCTAGATGGCAATGCTCAGATCTGCTCTGAGCTACAACAGAATGACATTAAATATACTGATCCCAAGGATATTGCAAATATCCTGGCAGATCAATTCAGTGTCAACTTCACCCCCTAAATGGCCCATCTCAATACCGGAAGAATGCCAAACAGCCACGCAGGTAAAAAACACACTCTCCAAAGCTAAGAATACAGCATCCATGGGACCAGATGACATCCCGGGCTGTGTACTACATGAACTACAAAATGAACTGGCACCTCACTTAAGTGTCATGTTTAATCATACTCTCACCTCAAGCTTCATGCCCACTGAGTGGCACACAACTACAGTTATCCCACAACACAAGGGGGGATCCACCTTGGATCCCGGGAACTACCACCCATCAGTCTGACAAGCCTGATCTGCAAGGCCATGGAACGTATTATCATGGAACTTATAAGCAAAGACATTGGAAACCTTAAAAACACTGGACCCCACCCAGTTTGGGTTCGTTAAGGGCCAATCTAGTCTCCTGAACCTGAATGACTTCTTCAAATCAATCTCCAGAGCCATAGACGAGGGTAAGGCAGTCCACACAGCCTATCTGGACCTCGCCAAGGCCTTTGACACCATCCCCCACTCTGGAATTATATATAAACTTACTAAGATGGGCATTACATCACTCGATGGGCTGCCAAATGACTTACAGACAGAACCCACACTGTAAAAGTAGCACCTCAGGGTTCAGTCCTGGGACCACTCTTGGTTTAGCATCTACTTCTCTGAAGTACAGGCCAACACTAAGGGACTCTGGCTAACAAAGTTCGCAGATGACTGCAAACTGGGAGCTATTATTGAATCCCCAAATGATGTTGATACTCTACAAAAGGGCCTTACAGAAACAGATGCTTGGTGCCAGAGCAATGGGTTCAAGCTCAGTGCCAAGAAATGTATATAGTTATTCCCTTTGGGGAAAAAAACATGTACCCATGAATTACCACATAGGTGTCCATACACTTAACACCGAAAGTGTGACAAGAGACTTAGGGACACAGGTGGAGAGTGGTCTCACCTTCAATAACCACATCGCCACAACAGTCAGGAAATCCTTCTGTGTGGCACACCTCATCACTAAGGGCTTTTCATCCAGAAAAAAGGAAGTAATTGTCCCACTGTACTCACAAGAGACTTAGGGACACAGGTGGAGAGTGGTCTCACCTTCAATAACCACATTGCCACAACAGTCAGGAAATCCTTCTGTGTGGCACACCTCATCACTAAGGGCTTTTCATCCAGACAAAGGAAGTAATTGTCCCACTGTACTCATCCCTCATTAGACCCATTATAGAATACAATGCCCATTTGGTATGTACCTCTCAAGACATCTGCAACAACTGGAAAGGCCGTAGAAATACCTCACTAAAAGAATCACAGACCTAAAGCAGATGCCCTATGCTAACTGCCTTAAACTCCAGCTATACTCTGTCACATATCGTCTACTCCGAGGCGATCTCTGCTTAACATACAAGGCTATGTCAAACCCAGAGCTGTTGGACATGCTACACTTAAAGAAATCCCAATCCCTCAGAGCCACATGCTCAAGGGATCTAAACTTTGTCATTACAATAAACAAAACATGCTGGAGGGATAGGTTCCTGACCCAGAGACTCCCCAGACTCTGGAAGAGACTGCCCATACATGTCAAGCAGAGCACCTCTTTAGCCTTCTTCAAAAAGGAACCTTGACGATTGGATGGGAGAAAGGAAATTCACCCCAGGGATCAAGTCAGTCACCCTGCTAGACAGGGGTCCAGGGAGGCAACTGTGAAGAAATAGCCAGGGAATTGTTATGGCTAGGCTTGTATAGGCCCTAGAGCAGACAGCCTAATACCAACCTATGAACCTCCTTACTCCCCTATATTCCTAATGGCCAACAAGTCAGAACCTGCTCAAAATCTACAAACCTTTGACCACCTGGACATACTTTGCTATCCTGCTCCTTAGCTACACTATGGAACTGTCTTCCTCCCTTAGAAATAATCATAACCACTAACTTTAAATCCTTTCTCCATTCCTCCTTTCTCCATTCCTACTTATCTTCAAAGTGGGAATGCCCTTGCTCCTTCCCCGCATAGGACCCTCCTATATCAAAACCCACCTTGTAACTCTATGCATCATCTCTGCACTTGCATCATTTGCCCTCCTACTCTACCTCCAAATTTTGTTTATTTCCAACAACTTCTCATCCTTGTTGTAATTCACTGTTAAGTTGATAGATGTTTATTATTGTGGAATGTAAAACTTCAATTGCAATTTACTGTTAATGACTGAATATACAATTACTAGATTTTTATTATTGTAGAATGTAGATTTTTTTAACTGTAGAATGACCCAGCCACTGGGGATGCACAAGCCAGTGCATTTCTTTGTGCCGGTCCCAAGCCCAGATAAATGGGGAGGGTTGCGTCAGGAAGGGCACCCGGTGTAAAACTTTGCCAAATCATACATGCGGACAACAGTACAGATATGCATACCGGATCAGTCGAGGCCAGGGTTAACAACGACCGCCACCAGTACTGCTGGCGGAAATTGGGCTACTGTTGGCCGGAGGAGAAGAGGGGGAAGGCATGCCCGAAGGCAGGTAAAGGCTAGGACTGTGATAGTGAGGGTCGGAACTTTGAATGTTGGCAGTATGACTGGTATAGAGAGAGAGCTAGCCGATATGATGGACTGAAGGAAGGTTGGTATATTGTGTGTGCAAGAGACCAGATAGAAGGGGAGCAAGGCTAGGTGTATCGGAGGCAGATTCAAATTGTTTTATCATGGTGTGGATGGGAGGAGAAATGGCGTAGGGGTTATCCTGAAGGAACAGTATGCTAAGAGTGTTTTGGAGGTGAAGAAAGTGTTGGATAGAGTGAAGTTTATGAAGCTGGAAATTGATGGTGTAATGATGAATGTTAGTGCATATGTTCCACAAGTTGGGTGCGTGATGGATGAGAAAGAGATTCTGGAGCGAGTTGGATGAAGTGGTGATGTCTGCACCCGAGAGACAAGAGACAGAGAGAGACACACACGCAGGTGATTGGAGCAGATTTCAATGGGAATGTGGAAGTGATGGGTAGGTATGGTGTTAAGCAAAGGAATGCAGGTGGTCAGATGGTAGTGGAATTTGCAAAAAGGATGGACGTGGCTGTGGTGAATACCTATTTTAACAAGAGGGAGGAGCATAGGGTGACATACAAGAGTGGAGGAAGATGCACACAGGTAGATTATATCTTATGTAGAAGAGCTAGTCTGAAGAAGATTGGAGACTGTAAAGTGATGGCAGGGAAAGTGTAGTTAGGCAGCATAGGATGGTGGTCTGTAGGATGACATTGATCAAGAGGAGGAGGAGGAGTGTGAGGGCAGCACCAAGGACCAAATGGTAGAAATTGGAAAAGGGGCAATTGTGGGGTGGAGTTCAGGGAAGAGTTAAGACAGGCACTGGGTGGCAGTGAAGAGTTACCGAATAGCTGGGTAACTACAGCAGAGCTAGTAAGAGAGATGGCTAGAAAGGTGCTTGGTGTGACATCTGGAAGGAGGACAAGGAGACCTGGTGGTGGAATGAGGAAGTACAGGAGAGTATACAGAGAAAATGGTTGGCGAAGAAGTGGGATTGTCAGAGAGATGAAGAAAGTAGACTAGTATAAGGAGATGACATGCATGGCAAAGAGAGAGGTGGCAAAGGCTAAGGATAAGGCGTATGAAGAGTTGGACACCAAGGAGGGAGAAAAGGACCTGCACCGACTGGCTAGACAGAGGGACCGAGCTAGTAAAGATGTGCAGCAGGTGATAATGGATAATGAGGGAAACTTACTAAGAAGTGAGGGGAGTGTGTTGAGCAGATGGAAAGAGTACTTTGAGGGGCTGATGAATGAAGATAATGAGAGGGAGAGAAAGATGGATGATGTGTGGATAGTGAATCATGAAGTGCAGTGGATTAGCAAGGAGGAAGTAAGGATAGCTATGAAGAGGATGAAGAATGGAAAGCTGTTGGTCCAGATGACATACTAGTGGAAGCATGGAGGTGTTTAGGTGAAATGGCAGTGGTGTTTTTAACTAAACTGTTTAATGAAATTTTGGAAAGTGAGAGGATGCCTGAGGAATGGAGAAAATGTTTTGGTACAGATTTTTAAGAATAAGGGTGATGTGCAGAGCTGTAGTAACTACAGAGGGATTAAATTGATCAGTCACAGCATGAAGTTATGGGAAAGAGTAGTGGACGCTAGGTTAAGAAGGGATGTGATGATTAGTGAACAGCAGTATGGTTTCATGCCTGGAATGAGCACTACAGATGCGATGTTTGCTCTGAGAGTGTTGATGGAGAAGTAGAGAGAAGGTCAGAAGGAGTTGCACTGTGTCTTTGTGGACTTGGAGAAAGCATATGACAGGGTGCCTAGAAAGGAGTTGTGGTATTGTATGAGGAAGTTGGGAGTGTCAGAAGTATGCAAGAGTGGTACAGGATATGTACGAGGATAGTGAGGTCTGCGGTGGGGGTGACAGATGCATTTAAGGTGGGGGTAGGATTACATCAAGGATCAGCTCTGAGCCCTTTCTTATTTGCAATGGTGATGGACAGGTTAACAGACGAGATCAAACAGGAGTCCCAGTGGACTATGATGTTTGCAGATGACATTGTGATCTGTAGTGAGAGTAGGGAAAACGTGGAGGAGACCCCAGAGAAGTGGAGATATGCTCTAGAGAGAAGAGGAATGAAGGTCAGCAGGACTAAGAATATATATGTGTGTGAATGAGAGGGAGGATAGAGGAATGGTGAGGATGTGGGGAGTAGAGGTGGTGAAGGTGGACGAGTTTAAGTACATGGGATCAACAGTTCAGAGTAATGGTGAGTGTGGAAGAGAGAGTACAGGCAGGATGGAGTGGGTAGAGAAGAGTGTCAGGAGTGATTTGTGACAGACTAGTACCAGTAAGAGTAAAGGGGAAGGTCTACAAGAGGGTAGTGAGACCAGCTATGTTATATGGGTTGGAGACAGTGGCACTGACAAAAAGGCAGGAGTCAGAGCTCGACGTGGCAAAGTTGAAGATGTTAAGATTTGCACTGGGTGTGACTAGGATGGACAGGATTAGGAATAAGTATATTAGAGGGTCAGCCCAGGTTGGAAGGTTTGGAGACAAAGCCAGAGAGACAAGATTACGTTAGTTTGGACATGTAATGAGGAGGGATGCAGAGTATGGATGCAGAGTATATTGGGAAAAATATGCCAAGGATGAAGCTGCCAGGTAACAGGAAAAGAGGAAGGCCTAAAATAAGGTGTATGGATGTGGTGAGAGAGGACATGCAGGTGGCTGGTGTGACAAGAGCACGATGCAGAGGACAGGAAGAAATGGAAACAGTTGACCCGCTGTGATGACCCCCAACGGGAGCAGCCAAAAGAAGAATGCTACACAAAGCTGTAAGTCTTTGCTTTGTATGTGTATATGCCAATATGTTTGTTATTGTTACTGGAGCTTTACTCCATGGGCCTCCACTGAAAATGGGCTCTTTCAGCCCCAGTGACTTCCCTAGTTAAACTTACTTAAAATAAACCAAACAAAGGTGAGGGATCAGACACGAAAGAGAATGACGGAAAATGCATAAATACAGTTGCAAGTATAGAAAACTCTTGAAACAACCTCATGTTGTTCAGGTTTGAATGCAGAAATGGTTAGAGAGGTGCATTTAAACAAAATTACGAAAGGTTAATATTGGCAGCCCAAGATAGTGGATTATCTACATGTTGGTTAACGAAGTCCACTGAACATGTGGGAGAAGTAGGCAAATGTAGGTTTTGTAAAACAGAATTGGAAACAGTCCCACATCATGTTGTTGGTTGTGATATACTAATGGCAAGAGGACTGTATACTGAAAGGCACAATAATGTGGCAAGACTGTTGCTTGTACAAACATAATACTGAAGTAGGTGAAAAACATTGGAAACATGAGCCACAGAGCAATATAGGAAATGATGAAGTTTATATCACGTGGGATCACCCATTACCAACAGTTCAAAGAGATGCAAGAAAACTAGATATAGTAGTCCACCAAGACACAAAAGTAGCATTGATCATTGAAATTGTTACATCCAGTGACTACAGTGTCTTATGTACACAGAAACATACTGTCATACAATACCAGGACATGCAGACAGAAACAAGGGCAATGTGGAAGGATACCCAGACAGTTCCAATAGCAGGAGCAACAGGTCATATATAAAAGAATTTACAGTTGTCCTGTTCGATTCTCAGCTAGACGTCTTCTGTGTGGGGACATGCGTGAATGGGCGTACCTTCGTTGAAGGTTGTGCGTCAGGGCCAGCAACTCAGCACGTAAAAAATCTACTGCCAATCATTAGCGGTCCGGGGTTCCTCTGTGGTGACCCCTAACCTTGAAAAGCCAAAAGACACAACAACTTTGATACATTACCAATACATGCAACTCCATATGAATTGCAGGAGTTGACTATACTGAGAACATTGCAGGTGCTGAAGAGCACTTTTAGCTAACATCAAAGACTGAAATAATCCTAATTACATGAACTTTAATCATATTTTGACTTGGGAATGGGGTCCATTCCCCATCATGGTATTAGAAACAAAAGACTTGGAGAAATTAAACGGGAAGGTAATGTCAAACTATGGTATTTTTTCCACAAGGTAACCAAAGTAGTAGATGGAATAAGATTCTGGATGAAGTCACTTTTAGTGTGGCATCTGACAGGATAGGATATAACCAACAAATAAGGAAGATGCAAGAATGGCTCCCAAGGTGACAGTGTGAGCAAAATATTTCTGTTTCATATAGTTAACATTTCTTGGAGCTTCATCTAGGCCACATACATTAGCCGAAGTTTCAATAAGAACACACAAAAGTATATTTTATCCTGTGTGGGGCTTTGTTCTTCATACCCCATTAACTTACATGCACCAACTAGAGAGAGTCACACAGCTACAGAGAAAGGGGACAACCCCCCCCCCCCAAAAAAAAAATAGTTACTGCTGGTGCACAGACAGAAACCAAACCAGCAATGTTTTTCTGTGGGGGACAGCAATCTCATCAACCATCAGTGAACTAACTTGCTTTAAACCTCATCACGTTTGCACATTTCAAGCTAAGGTAACAGGAGAAAATAATGAAAACAGAACCCAAAAGTTTACAGTAAATGGGACACAAAGATGCAAGGATGGTGACCAGCAAGGTCAGTATTGTTGCCAGTCCTTTCAATACACCTTGATAATGTAACATTTTTTTATTTTTTTTATTTTTTTAAGACACAAAGTTTTTAATCCCAACCCTTTCCAACAGCCACATATCACTACATAAATCTTTCACCTTCAAACCTATGCCCACCCACATCCTATATAAAACTACTCAAACTTAAGCCTTGCTGTTCAGCTCATGACCTTCCAAGCGAGTACCTAGCATTGCCTATCCTGTCTCTAGCCTTATAAATAGGTCAATCCAGAAATCTCACATTTCCTCTCTCTGGAAAATTTCAACAGACATGAATAACTTAGACCTACAGCAATCATTATCTCCCCTCACCAAAATACTTTAAAAAAAAATCTATCCAATAACAATACAATTACTAGACTATCTCCAGCAGGAAGAACTTCTATCCAACACAACATGGCTTCTGTCCTTCCTATAGTACTAGCATTGCCCTTCTAACCCATATAGATACTGTCAGTAAAGCTATAATGGCAAACTAGCCTCTTCCTTATTTCTAGACTTGTCTAAAGCCTTTGACAGTCTGTCACAGCAAACTTCTACTTCAAAATCCCTCTCTCATGAAAAAACAAAATTTAAAGCTCTCTCACTTGATAATACAACCACTGACGCTACTTCTCATAGCAAATTATTAGGGGTGATAATCTTACATTCAACCTGCATATACAAAATTACATAACAAAAACTCAAACTATGCTTTACAGAGCCAAAATCTCTAAATTACACCTATCAGAACCCATCATTGTAAGTATAGTACTAAAAAGCCTAAATTGGTTGGAACTGCCTCATCAACTAACATATACACAGCTTTTTGCCACCAATGAAGTTATCCAGCATCCATCTGCCTGCCCAGCATTAAAAATCATTCTACACGGCTATGTTCCCAGTGTTTGTGATCCAGTACCTACAGACCTATCAAATCTGTGGGGCATTGTCTGTACAAGGTTGCCAAGGCCTGGAACTCCTTACCTGTACCAATCAGGTCAATACTCTCCCTTCCACCTTTCAAAACCACTCTGAAAAGACTTACTATCTAAAATCTGTCTCTGTTCTTGCTTAAAATCAGGATAAACTATATCCTTAAATGTGAACAAGTACCTTTTCATTCCTTATAACTCCTTACTCTCCCTTTACTTGCTTCTATCAAATTCTCTTCCCTGACTTTCTCTCTAAATATATTACAAGCCTGTTTTTTCCCTCACTTCATATTGCAATTCCTGTTTGTACTAGACTAACTTGCCTTTAATTTCTCAACAAACTATTTAAAATGTACGTAAATATTAAAATGATATAACTTGTAGCAATTCTTAACTAGTGCTTATATGTTTGTCTTTTCGGCTTTTCCCTGTTAGGGGTCACCACAGCGGAACTCTGGTCCACTAATGATTGGCATTTGATTTTTATGGTGCCAAGTTGCCAGCCCGATGCCCAACCTTCAGCGAAGGCATGCCCATTCACGCATGTCTTTCAGAGGCCACTCTACCGCGGGGAAGACATGCAGACTCCACACAGAAGGTACTCCAGCCGAGAACTGAACAGAAGAACAGCTTGCTGGGAGGCAACAACACTACCGCTGTACTGCCGCGGCTTTCCTTAACTAGTGTTTATTGTAAAATTATTGTTTTTAAATCTTCAAAAATAAAAACCTCTGCAGTTTAAATTGTAACAAATTAGACGTAATATATAACTAGTGTTTATATATTACGTCTAATTTGTTATAATTTAAAACTGCAGAGGTTTTTATTTTTGAAGATTTAAAAATAATAAATTTTACAAATGTTATGAAATAATTTGAAACTTTCTCCACGGGCCTCCACTGAAAACGGGCTTCTACCCAGTCGGATTTTCCTGCTAATCAAATGTTATTCAAAATCAAAGTTATTAGACAGGTCTGCCTTAAGCAGAGGACACACAGTTATGAGGCAGGTTTGATTTTTGACACAAAGCTGCAATGCAAGTCTTCTACTCAACACAGGTAAAAAGTTAAAAATAATGCAAATGGGAATCAAAAACTCATACATCATGATGCACATGGCATCAGCAGTGGGGACAAATCCCTACCTAGAGAACGAGTGAAGTCGGGCGGCACAATGCCAGGGCACTTCTATGGACTAGGTTTGTAAAGGCTCCAGGGCCATTAGCCTAGTACACACCTATGAACGTATTGGTTCTGGTCTAGAAACCACATAACTGCCAACAGCTGATAAGCTACAGACAATCAAGGAAGAAGCAACAAGAAATCAGAAGCTGGGGGGGCAGAAGCTGTTAAGTACCCTAAAAGTAAAGACCGAGTCCAAGTCGAAACCAACTTTCAAAAAAGACAAGATGTACAACAGATCAGAACATAAGTTTCATAACTGATGGTACAAAGATGGCAAACAATTTTTACAGGAAGAGTGGGTAGCGAAGAGAACAGATTTTCTGAAAAGGTATTCAGGTCAAAACATTAATAAAATAATTCATGAATGTATGTCATATGCAATGTAAATCTGAAGATACAGAAAAAAATAAGTTATAAGTTTATTTGCTTATTTACTGTCCAAGTGCTCCAGACTACAAATATAACGTACAGTATGCAAAGTATAATAAACGGTAGATACAAAAATATTAAGAACCTCACTCACATTTTTAGGCAAACAAATTCCATTAATACCATTAACAGTAATTTGGATTAACATAAGAGAAATGTAAACAAGGCAAATAAAACAGGAAAGACAAATCAGTTGATTCACCAGGTGAGCAGATAAGGGGAAATTACACTATTAAAGTTATAGGCCTTGCAGCAGACCAAGGAACTCTTATCCATTACCAGAAAAGTATTTATTAGCATTTCTTTAAGAAGTCCAGTAGTTTTATCCTAAATTCCCCACCCAAATTAGAAATAAGAAAAAGCACAAAACAAACAGGTACCAATTAAAAAAATAAATAAATAACCACTTTAACTACAGACCAGGATAGGTATCCTGACGGAAAAGGTCTTAAGACTTGACTGCATTAATGTCTGGCAACTTTTAACTAGAAGGCAAATGGGGTGTAGTATTCAAGGTGAGGGAGTTTAAATAAGTCTGGGTAGGATGCAAGGTGGCTATGGAAATTGTAGATAGCCAGTTACCTTCCTTAATAAAGGTTCAGTACTAAAAAAAGGATTAGACATTGTGATTTAACTGCAACGTTTGTTATGGATTGTTTGTAGCATTTGGAATTAAAATGCTATGACTGGGAGCATGTGTACAACCATAGGAGTAGAAAGGTTAATGCTAATGGCCCACCTTGCTAAGAAATCAAAGACCTTGTAACGGAGAATAAAATACTTTGTCACATGATTTACTCAATTTTCTACGTAGAGCTCAAAGGAGGACTTCAGGGTCGATGAAAATTCCTCAGACAGATGTGGGCTGTATCAATATTGAGTTCTTCGGCGATATGAAGCAACCATCTTTCGTATGGTAATATGATGGAACCAAACATCATAGCCAATCCTATAGTTTATAAAATTCAATTTTCAATTCTCTTTGAATTAGACCCACAGTTTAGAATGACAAGGTTATCCACATAAAAGGCTAGGCTACATAAATGCGGAGAAAACAGTAAATCACTGGAACAAGGAAAAACAGTAGCACAGACCCAAAGACTGAACCCCTGGCACTCTAATGTTTCCACTGAAGACTGCTCACAACCCATTAAAACCTCCGATGTACAGATCGTGGTGGAGACCAAAAACTATCAGACCAGGCCATTCCTAAAGCCAAACTTCCTGAACATGGCTCTAAAGTAAAGCATGATCACTAGATCTGAATGCCTCTCTCAGACCTGCTGAGCAGATGTGGGCCATTAAGACAGTATATTGTTATGAAGGCATTAAAGCTGTGACAAATCCTATGCTGTGCATTATCAGGAAGACCACATTTGTTATGATCCAGAACCTGAAAAAGACAAGCTTTTCAAAGATTTTGGCTGATATACTAAGGATGGAAATTGGCCTACCACCACAGGGAGAGGAGGGATTGGATATCGGGAGTTGTGATATTTTGGTTTCATGTTTGAAGTGGAGGGAAGGGCAACCTCTGTGGTGAGTGACTGGTTAAACACACAGGCCAGAAGCTCAACTCAAAAGTAAAAAAAAAAAACAAAAAAAACCTACCTTCTGAAGGAGTTTCACAAGTACAAAGTAAATGCTGTACCTGGAAGATTTACAGCATCACTGGAGTAAAGCAGGAGGGAACACCTAAGCTGCTTTAAAAGTTATAAGAAAAGGTCAGCGTTACTGACAAGCTATTTGAGAATCAAGCCTGTCCAATAATATTCAATAGAATCTCCTTAACTTGCCTAACACTCTTCCAGAATAGCTTAAAGTTGCACAAAAAATTGACTATTCATAATACAGTTCGGTTCAACTGATACCAACTGACAATGTGATGGTCCCTTTTTAGCTAGACATAAACATTCCTTATTTAATACCATAAGAGATCTATGGGCACTTATTCCAACCATTTTAAATTGCATGGAAAATTAGCTTGTGCATTTCTGAAAGCAGAAAGGTAAAGCTGTAAGGATCTCAAGAATTACATGTCCAGGGCATATTGATCCAATTGTGACCATCAAGCTCCAAAAGCAGGGTGGTTTCATTACTTGCATGGATAGAAAGACCTTCATCATAGACAAGTTTGGGTTTATGCAAAACAAAAGGACCATACAGTACAGAGTGGGCAGTAGTCACTTGGAGAACTGTAGTAGACCATGTTCATCATGTGGGGATTCCAGTGAGGATGGTATCCAAAAGTAAACTATTATCCTAAGGCAAGGTAGGCCTTATGGGTTTACTGAAAACCTGGTGCATGTAAGAGGTTAACATCTGTGCTTTGCAGCATGGGTTGGAGGAATAACCAACCCCATAAGCACATTATGGAGAACTGTAGTAGACCAAGTTCATTATGTGAAGATTCCGGTGAGGATGGTATCCAAAATTAAACTATTACCCTAAGGCAAAGTACGCCTTGTGGATTTACTGAAGAGGTTAACATCTGAAAGCATCTCTGCTTTGCAGCATAGATTCATAGGTAGGTACTAGCGGCCCAAGGGCCTATGTAAGCCTAGCCAACAAGGTTCCCTGGCTTACGCCACCCAAGAGTTATTTTCCTGTGCCACTGTCGAGCAGAGACACAGAAGAGATCCCAGGGGTCTATTTCCTATTTCCCTCTTGAAGAGTGCTAATGAAGAACATTGCTTGACATAGAAGAGTAGCCTGTTCCAGAGTATGGGAAGTCTCTGGGACAGGAATCTATCCCTCCAGCATGTCCTGTTTATTATGGTGACAAGGTTTAGGTCCCTAGAGCATGTAGCTCAAAGGGATTGGAATTTCTTTAGGTGTAGCATGTCCAGCTGCTCTGGGTTGGACATAGCTTTATATGTTAGGCAGAGATCACCTCGAAGTAGGCGATCTGCTATGGAGTAAAGCTGGAGGTTTTTGAGACTGTCAGTGTAGGGCATTTGTTTGAGGCCAGTAATCCTCTTTGTGAGGTATTTCTGTGGCTTTTCCAGCTGCTGCAGATGTCTTGGGAGGTACATTCCAAAAGGGGCGTTGTACTCTATAATGGGTCTAATGAGTGTCTAGTAGAAGAGAACAATGACCTCTTTTTTCTTGCATGAGAACCTTTTTATGATGAGGTGTGCCACGTAGGAGGACTTCCTGACTACTGTGGCGATGTGACTGTCAAAGGAGAGACTACTGTCCACCTGGGTCCCAAGGTCTCATCACACATTCGGTGTTAAGTAGATTGCTGCCTATGTGGTAGTTCATTGGTACAGAGTTTTTACCAAAGGGAATGACACTGCACTTTTTGGCATTGAGCTTGAGGTCATGGCTCTGACACCAGGCATCTGTCTCAGTGAGGTCCTTCTGTAGGATGTCCACATCATTTGGGGACTTGACTATGGCTCCTAGTTTGCAGTCATCAGCGAACTTAATTAGCCAGAGACCTTCTGTGTTTGGTATCTACTTCTCTGAAGTACAGGCTGACAGGAGAGGTCCCACGACGGAACCCTGTGGTACTCCACTTGTCACTGCTTTGGAGGTCAGATTTGGTGTCTGCAACTTTTACAGTGTGGGTTCTGTCAGTGAGCCAGTTGGCAACCCATCTTGTGACGTAGGGATTTATACCTAGTTTAGTGAGTTTAGCTATAACTCCAGAATGGGGGATGGTGTCAAAAGCCTTGGTGGGGTCAAGATAGGCTGTGTGAACCACCTTACCCTCATCTACGGCTTTGGTAACCGCCTCAAAGAAGTCCATCATCTGCACATTTGAAAACATGGCGCATCCCAAGACACTGAAACATGGCTTCATAACTCATGCTCAACCCAAAAAGGACCAAACTACTACCCCCCCCCCCAAATCCCTCTCTCATGAAAAATAAAATTTAAAGCTCTCGCACTTGATAATACAACCACTGACGCTACTTCAGGAGGCATGATCTGCCTTTCACAAACCCAAACTGGGTGGGATCCAGAGTTTGGAGGTTACCAATGTCTGTTTAGGAGTTCTATGAGGATACATTCCGTGGCCATGCAGACCAGGCTCATCACGCTAATAGGTCGATAGTTCCCAGGATCAGTGGTGGCTCCCCCTTTGTGGAGTGGGATAACTGCTGCTGTGCACCATTCAGTGGGCACAAAGCCTGATGCAAGGCTATTCATAGGTTGGTACTAGGCTATTGGTCCTAGGCCTATAGAAGCCTAGCCATAAGAATTCCCTGGCTATTTATTCCCACACTATTAACTTCCCTGAACCCCTGTCTAGCAGGGCGACTGACATGATCCCTGGAGTGAATTTCCTTTCTCCCATCCATTACTGAACATGATGCTTAAGTGGGTAGCCAGTTAGTGTAAAACGCAGCCTGGGATGTTGCGTTTTTGGCTTAGAGAGTGCAGCTTTTACCTGCGTAGTTGTGATTACAGGGACTGCATTCTTCCTGTATAGTTATGGGCCCTTTAGGGGGTGGGGTAAAGTTAGCACTGAACCTATCTGCCAGGATGTTGGCAATATCAGTTGATTCTGTAATTTATGTGCCGTTGTGCTGTAATTCAGAGCAGATCTGGGAGATCAAGATTCTTGACACACATACAGAATGCTTTGTGGTTGTCCTTAGAATCAGTGGCAATTTTGTTTTCGTAGCTAGCTTTGGAGGATCTTATAATGGATCTCAGCTTCTTACTGAGATCCCTTATAAGGTTTGGAAGTATGGGTTGAAGTATAACTAATCCCATAAGTACATTAGTATGCCCAACTTAAAATTAGTTCAGAAATAATCCAACAGGGAGCTTTATTATCTACTATAGAGGTTTTACTCACGTCAGAACTACAGGTTTATTATAGAGGTCTTACTCGCAAGTCAGAACTACAGGTTTGGTTTGTTTCTAACCACAAGTCTTACTATTGGAACTTCACCAGGTCTTTTACTTATAAAACTTTGGAAGTTCTGACTCTGAGTATGTTGGGTAAGTCAGACTCAGGGGTGCAGCCAGAAATTCATATTTTGTACTCAAATCCACATTTTGCAGTCCATCACCACCCACCTATAGAAGAGAAGTACGGAGAATGAGGGTATCGATCCTTCTACATCTCGCATGCAAAGCGAGCGCTCTGAGCTAATTCCTCTGCTAATCATTTAAAAATATAGTCGGACCTCAAAATGTTGCAGCTTTACATTTTGTAAAGGGTACACCCATTTTCAGCTGTTGCCACTTATAAGCATAAAATCTGTTTATATTCTAGCCCCTACTACATTTTGTTTTCTTGCTAAATCCTATGAACTCTACTTACCATCACCTATCGCTTTCTCAACCCCCTAGCACCTTTTCCTTCCCTCTCTTCTGCTTTTATTTTTTACTTCTACATAAATACATGTTACATATATTTCTACTTCTACATACATACTTGTTACATATAAACATGTTTTTATTCTTCATTCCAAGTATCACCTTGGAGCTTATAATCTGTACAATATTTTAACATTTGACCTGCTTGTATGCAGCCATTATATGATTGCCTGTACTTTGACAGTGTACAACTCTGCAGTTAGATAAAGGTGATAAGACATTAAAACTATGTTGTACAATTTTCATGCAAATTTCTATTGTAATTTTCTGGATTTTTTATTCAAAATTTTTTATATGATCTGAAGCTTTTCTCCCCGGGTCTCCACAGAAAATCGACTTACGTTGCCCCAATGGACTTTCCTGGTAATCAAATGCCAATCAAAATCAATCAATCAATCAATGTATTTTAAGGAGGTACATTCCTATCATGTAAGCATGTTTTTATTGTTCTAGACAGACTGTAGACATTCCTAAATACTTTGTGCAGTTATAAAGTTTCTAGAAAGACATTCAGGAAAAAAAAAATGTACTAGTTTGAGTATACTGGGTATGCCTAGCTGCACCCTTGGTCAGATTTGCAACTTATACAAGGTGGAGAAACTAGGAAACCAGGTAAGCCAGACAATCTGCTGTTAAACCTTGTTTCTGTATTAGAAATAAGCACCAGTAACTGCAAATCAGAGAGGGGACAAATTATCCACTATCACTATACAACAAAGATACCATTTTACACACAGCAGTTTCAGATGACCCACAATGCTTTACGACAGTCTTAACAGAAGTATTTCCCAGCCACAACTTGCAAATAAAACCACCAGGCACAGAAAATATATGGATATTACATTAATTTAATTAATTAACTTTACATTACACAATTTTTGTGTTTCTTAAAAGAATAAACAAACCAATAAGAAAAAAAAAAAAAAAAAAAAAAAACACATAAAAAAACTTTTCCTCCATTTTTTTTTTCATAAAGAAGTCAACTAGACTTTTTCATCCCAAGCAACATCTTTCGATACCCTGCTACAGGTTGCAGAACTCATTTTAGTATCCTTCAGACTACTACTTAAAGTAACTCTTGCCACCTTCTTTACTAAGAATTACTCCTGTATTCTAACATGCTAATCATAAATGTGAAGTACACATACAGGCTAGCCCTTCTCAGCGCATGCCAAACGTTTACAACAGTTTGCAGTATTATAAAAAATGTTTAAATACTATGTCTCATCACACTTGCATATCTGTTCCAGTTAATTACATAAGCAGTCTGTCTTCACAGACAGGCACATTGGCCCACTAAATTGCCAAGATGTTCTAGAACTGCTATCATATAATCACTGTAGAAATGCTTGGCTCTGTGCCACAATTTTCAATCATGTAGAAAGCAAACTAAACTTTTCCAACTGATGACAGTAATGGGGCTCACCTGAAACGAGTAATTACTAAGTGCAAAGCCTAGTGGTTAAAGTCTGCTAATGGTTTACATCTTAGAAACACAGGCCAGATTCCCAAAGCAAACAAATGCATTTTGTGAATTGGAGATGATTTGTCTGTGCAAAACCTCCTGTGTTGTCCGTGAATTCAAGTAAGTGTACGTTTTACCTACTTACCAGAATACAGGCAAATCAGAACTAATCTAGAGCCAGGATTTCCATACAAGAAAAAAAATGCATTCCATGCAATGTGCCACTGCCAACTGAATACCATTTGCAGCAGGTTAAAATGCAATTCTACACGAAGCTTATCTTTCCACAGAAAGCTTGGGGGGGGCATTGCAGAACAATCATTCTCCCTGAAAACTACACCTAATAAATTGAAGATGCATATTTTCACAGTCTTAGTGTGGGACCTGAAAATATCTACCTGCATCTTTGCAACAATGTTAGCAGTGCAGAAATTCTATAAAGTAATTGCTAGAGGTGTGTGGCAGGGTTGCTTCAGCTCGGGTACTTTGAGGTCACAAGAACATCTCTTCTAAAGCACTTAAGACACATGCCAGAACATTCCATTAAACTGTTTGGGACACAAGGCTATCCCAAACAAAAGCTATCACCACAAGTTGCTCTAAACTCTGACCACACAGAATCACTACTTTATCACAAATGAGGGAACAAAATACAGTAATCATCTAATCCTACTGTATCATTTTCGAATGGCATGCATCTCAGCCCAGAGTGTGTGCATTAACAGGTCACTGATGGAAATTTTTGCATGTAACTTCCTTAAATCAGTACAAACAATAAAATACCAATCTTTACAAACAGCATTTTATGTTATAGTCAGAGACATGCAAGATATCAGAGGAAGAAAGGATTCTTCCGATGATACCACCAAACAAGACCCGGTGTTTTAACTGTCACAAAAAACGATCCTCTCCTCTCCCACACTATTTAAGAACTGCAGTCAAAAATCAAAAATATTACTCAACTACTATAATGAACGAGCCTAACATATCTGTGCGACTCTATGTTACGTTGCTTGCATACTTCTGAGGTCTTAAGACCAATAACTCTCAAATGCCCTTTACTTTTTCAGTGCGGGATATACCTCCCAGAAATCTAGAGAAAGCAAAAAAAAAAAAACTGGGGAGACAAAGGCACCAAAATAGGGACATATTTTAAATACTGCTGTTATAAACTTAGAAAGTTGCTAGAATAATAAGCTGTTAACATGCATTTTCTGAAGGATTTACAGTCTGAAACTCAAAATGTTTATTATTTAGTGACTTCAATCCTCTATTAGTTGCCAGAAAACCAACAATTTTCTAACAGACCAAAAATAGAAGGCAAAAATCTGCACAGCTTAGAGGTATGGCGAGGGCTATGATTTAGTCTCAAAAAGCACTCGGTTTCTCCTAAATTTAGGATACGTGACGAAACACACGGGATTAGTCATCCAATGCCAAATATTACAGTTACAAGAGACTTCACGAAGTTCGTAGTAATGAAAAAGTTTTTTTTTTTTTTTTTTTGGGGGGGGGGGTCCAAACACGAGACTAAATAAGTAATAATTTGGCGTTACACTGTCGTCCAACACAAATTTAAACATTACTAACACATCTGACAATTTAAAAATGCACGCAGGTCTACGTTTTCTGGAGAAAGTGTTATATGTTAACAACCTGACCTGCCACATCTACCTCTGGAAATTCTAAAACATTTTAAAGCCTGAACACAGATATCCTTTCAAAAAAAAAAAACACATCAAACTACATTAACAATTTCTGGAAACATGAAGAATGACCAATATACTGATATCTCACGCACATAATGATACTTTCATCAACATTTAAGCGATCGTTTACAACCACAACTTACCGGTTCTAGCATCACTTACATCCATCCTCAGAACAAAACAAGAATTACTTGAGCCATGGGTTTCAAAGTACAAAATCCTATAAACCAGACGATCAGACAGAAAAAGGGGTGGGGCTCTCTATAAGCCCCCCCCCCCCCCCCCCAAAATAAATAAATAAATAAACGTAGTTTCTACCAATCCGGTGGGAAGGCCGTGTAGGCGATTTGCACAATGTTTCTTTATCTTGTAGACATGATTTAGTGCATGACTGTAGGACTTTTCACCTATATCCGATTTGACTCAAATTTCACCTCTGTTCTTTTAATTCCTCCAAAAATTTGTGACGTTTGAAGAAATGTGGAGAAATACGTTTAATAAATAATGACAGTAATTACAATCAAAAACTTCATTTACTTCAGAAAAATGCGTATTGCTCTACATTCAATTCCGTCAATGCTTGACGTATATAGTAATACAGTAAAACCGGACTATTGATGAACGTTAAAACGTACTTGCGTGCAGACACGTTGTCTACGTAATACTTTTCCTTATTCGTGAACGCTACTTTTCAGAAAGTAGGATAAATGGGAAAAGTGAAATGTTCAGGAACACGTATACTGCTAACAACTTCATATAGGAAGCTCATTGGATAGTTAAACTGGCTAATTTATAGTTATAAAAAGTTGATTTTATGAATTAATAGTTGGTGCATGAACAGCTTAAAAATTCTGACAGTAAATATGTGACAGACCTTTTTAAAGTGAATGGCAATGACTTGTTTCGTCGTTTTAATGGACAATTTCAGGCCAGTAAAGCCAACCCCCGAAATATGCATGTCCAAAGCTAGTGGGGCTTGGCTTTATTGGCCTTTGTCCAATGTTCATTAAAACGACGAAACACGTCATGGGCATTCAGAATTGCCAATTAGCTGGAACACCTGATGTTCATAAGAATCATTTGCATGTATCCCATGTGCCTTTGATACAACAGGTTTGGGAGGTCACTCAGTGGAAGCTCTAGCTTTGCTGGAGTTTTCATTTTGTTTTTTTACTGATTGGCTTTTCAGGGACCTTCTCACTTATTGTTTTAGACCTTTTTAAAGTGGAACTGTGAGAAATATGGACTTTTTAATTAAAAAAAACTAGGAACTTTCCTCAAAGTACAGTTGTGAAGTTTAATCATAAAAGCTTGATATAATCACACACATATTTGTGTGTGTGTGTCAGAAGAAAAAAACTACAAAAAAAAAAAAAAACTCAGCAAAGCTAGAGTTTTCACTATGTGATACCTTAAACCTCCTGGAGTAGAGGGCCATGGGATAGATGCACATGACCCTATATGGACAGCAAGTGTTTCAACTGTATTGCGGTGAATGAGATTTTACTGAATGGTTTCTGTGTTCTTGTTACTCCTTGGTTTCTGTGTGTATATATATATTTATTTTTATTTTACATTTGTTAACCGGGCTAGTCCAGCTGGATATATGTCCATTTTCAGTGGAGGCCCGGGGAGAAAAGCTCCACAAATTACAACAACATAAAAGGTCAAGACAAAGGGCCAGATTCAGGAAGGCTTACACGGAGTTCAAGAGTAGTGTAAGCCTCCGTGTAAGCCTCCTGATTTAGGAACAGCCCAAATCTCCGTGTAAGAGACAGCTAACACGTCTCTTACACGGACTGGGCGTGGAAATGCTCAATACCTCATTTGCAGCTCAAAGATATGCAAATGAGGTGTCTGAGCGATCCACGAAGCAGAAACCAGTCCGTGTAACGGACGTGTTAGCTGCAGAAATGTACTCAGCTGACAACTGAGTACATTTCTGCAAAATTAAAAACGGAGCTATGTTAGCTCTAAGGGTGCATATGTTGCATTAAGCATGCCAATGGCCAAATATGTGGCCATTGGCATGAAAAACTGTTGCAAAAATAAGTTATATAACTTTTTTTTTTCCACAGGATTTTTGGGTTTAACTGCAGTGCACACCCGCGCAAACGGGGTGCGCTACCTAAAACTGAAAACCGAAGCTTATAAGCCCACAATTGTGGGATTTATGTATTACATTGAATGTCAATGGAGGGACTTGCAGACCAAAAACAATATGGCCTCTGTTTAGTCATTACTAGGCAATCCTATGTAAATGAGGGTTACAATACTGAATCACACTGTCACATAGGTAATGAGCACTGTCTGAGTAGTGTAAGAGTTAGAGACGGGGGAGGAACAGAGTAAGAGGTAGGTGACATCATGGGGGGGAATGATAGCAATAAATGTACCAGACTGGAGGGCAATGTAAGGTAACAGATGACAGACAGACATCAGGGAGGGAGGTGTGTCCCAACAGAGCACTAGGAAAGTCAAGAAATTGAGGGTATACGCTATCCCTACACTCAAAGTTTCTTGAAATACGTGCATCTTGGCGTGCAGCGTGTAAGGCAGGTTCAACATGTGGGGCGTGTTGCAAACCGTTTACAATGGTTTCTTGGCGTGCTGCGTGTGGAAGGCAGTGTCTTGCGTTTTAGCATGATTGAGCCTAGTTCACACCATGTAAGGATGTCTGCGCGTGTGTAACACCGTGTAGGGATGTGTGCGCGTGTTTAACTGACTGTGGCGTGTTTAAGCTGGTGTGCACATTGCTCCCCTCAGGAAAGAGAAAGGAAACAGGAAACAACTAAAATCCAGGGAAACTGCCAGAAGATACTACTGGAGTTAATTGGTGGAAACAATTAGAAGCAGGCAATTACACAGGCAGACTAGAAGCCCAACCCAGCACTTAAAACACTGCAAAGAGCAGTGCAGGCTGTTTCTCACAACAGATACTGCCAGAAACTAAGCTATCAGAATTGAAAACTGAAAACAGCTGAACTCAGAGCAGAAATGCTAGGGGCTGCCATAGCTATTATAATCAGGCATAGGCGAATTGTTGAGGGTGGTGACAATGCAGATGCTGACAGACAACCCAGAGTGAGGAGAAGGAGAAGAGTATACAGGCCCAGGGTCACCTACCATGGGTTACATGAGCTGGAGATAGTAGAGCTATAGAGTGGACAGAGAGCTCCTGCAGCAGATTGTTGAGCTGTGCAGGCCACGCCTCACACACAGAACCAACAGAGGGGAACCCATCCCAGTGGAAACCAAGGTATGTGTTGGCCTAAGAATACTAGCAACAGGTACCTTCCAGAGACCAACTGGCGATATGATGGGGATATCACAGGCATCAGCCTCCAGGGTACTACACCAGTTCCTGGATGCCATGTCAGCACATGTCGGTGATCATGTATATTTCCCCAATGCCCGTGAGGTATTGGCCAGCAATATGCGTCTCTTCCAGCAAATAGCGGAATACCCTGAGGTACTGGGTGCTATAGACTGCACGCACATACGCATCAAACCACCAGCAGGAGAGCGGGGTAGAGCCTACATTAACCGCAAGGGATACCCCTCCATCAACTGCCAGGTCATGTGTGATGCCCAGGGCATAATAATGAATGTGTGTGCTGGCTGCCCTGGGAGCTACCACGATTCCCATATCTGGCATCTGACGCAGCTGTACCAATCATTTGCCAATGGGGACTTCCCACACGGACACCTAGTGCGGGATGCAGGTTATGCACTTGAGGCGTGGCTGATGACACCCATCAGAAATGCACACACACCTGAACAGGAACGCCATAATGAGGCACACGCACAAACACGTAATATCATAGAGCGTGTGTTTGGGCTGCTCAAGTCACGGTTCCGGTGTCTGGACACATCTGGTGGAGCCTTGCAGTACACACCAACTACATGTACCCAAATGATCATGATATGTGCTATGCTACATAATATGATCCTGCGAAACAGCTGCAGCAGGACCAGCACAGGGCTGGGCCAAACATCCCCACCATTGCCAAGGCCACCACAGGCAGGGGTGACTCGGAGGAGGAACAACCTGACCTTGTCCCAGTAGGCAGAAGGAGGCGTGCCCAGTATGCCCTGGCCTTGGCAAAGTGGCAACATAGCACATATGCTTGGTCAGTAGGATCACTGGGACTGATACCGCTCTGACTCACTCATACAGTAACAGGGATGCCTAACATGACACAACCTGCTGCCAAACATGTACAGGGAGTGTAGTATGTGTATCCGACAGAGGTGGCCCTGCAGCACCACCTGAGGCATGAATGCCATGTGTTAAGTAATGTAATATCATGTACCACATGCACACCTGAGGACCCCAACTAACATCCACCCTCAAGAATCATAAACCACAAAAACACAAACCCACCTCATGGGTACCACAAGGGATAGGAACCTAGATGTAATGCTACCCAATGCCAGAAGTATAAACATCAAGATGTGTGCAGTGTAAACACACACAGTATAGAGAATGTAGATATCAGTGCTGTAATAGAAAACAGGGTCAAAGCCCACATCAGCACCCTGACACTACCAGGTCACACGTCATACAGTGATGTACATGTGCAAAAACATGGAACAAGATACAAAATGAGGGTGACTAGCAATAAATAGCATGGATAACCACACACCCATGTTTGTACCACAACAAGAAGCAACATGGAATAGCCATGGTCAAACACCAATGGCTAAAACTGACTACTACTATATAGCTTGCTGCAGACCACTGTCCTAATAGCAGGAACTGCCCCAGGCCTATGTGCATAGGTTCATAGGTTCATACTAGGCTATCTGCCCTAGGGCATTAATAAGCCTAGCCCAGAGTTTTGTGGCTTCTGCCACCCCTTCAAGTTGATGGATAATATGCCCATTATTTTGCTGTGCCTCTGTCAAGCAGTGATACTGAGGTTATCCCTGGGGTATACCTGCAATCTCCCATCCATTGGTCAAGATCTCACTTGAGCGAAGCCAGTGAGGTGCTCAGCCTCACATGTACCAGGATGTTGTTCCACAGCATAGGGACTCTCTGGGTGATGAATCTGTCCCTCCAGCACATCCTATTAATATCTGTGTTGAGGTTTAGGTCTCCTGCCCTTGTAGTTCTGATGGATGTAGAGGTCTTGAGGTGAAGCATGTTCAATAATTCTGGGTTGGACATAGCCTTGTATGTCAGGCACAGGTCACCTCTGAGCAGACGGTAAGTGACTGAATACAGCTGGAATCCCTTCAGTCGGGCAGCATAAGAAATATGTTTGAGACCCTTTCACCTCCTGTTGAGGAATTTGTGGGCCCATCCAGTTGCAGGGTGTTGGGTCAGATACATTCTGAATGGGGCATTGTATGCAATCATTGGTCTGATGAGTGATGAGTACGGGGAACAATGACCTCCCTTGATCTAGATGTGAATCCCTGCATGATGAGGTGGCCAATGTAGAAGGCCTTCCAAACTACCCTGGCAATGTGAGTGTCAAACAAAAGGTTACTGTCAACCTGGGTGCCCAGGTCCCTGATAACCTCCTCTGTGCTTAGAGGATTGCCACCTAGATGGGAAGTAGTGGTAACCTTGTTCTTCCTGAAGGGTATGGCTATGCATTGTTTAGTGTTTAATGTAAGGTCATGGCTGTGGCACCAGTTATCCGTGTCTATGAGACCCTTCTGAAGGATGTCTGTGTCAGATGGGTTTCCAACTATGCTTCCCAGTTTGCAGTCATCGTCAAACTTTGTCAGCCATAATCCTCCTGTGTTTGCTCGTACTTCTGAAAAGTAGATGCTGAACAAATGTGGGCCCAGGACTGAGCCCTGTGGAACACCACTTGTGACAGCTCTGGAGTGTGACATGGCACCAGCAACTTTGACCCTGTGTGTTCCGTCACTTAGCTAGTTTGCAACCCATGCTGTGATGTATGGGTTCACAATTAAGCTGGTGATGTTTTCAATGATACCTGAGTGGGGTATTGTGCCGAAAGCCTTTGCCAGGTCAAGGTAGGCTGTGTGGACTGCCTTGCCCATGTCAATGGCCTGGGTGACTGTTTTGAAAAAGTCAACCAAGTATTAAAGGCATGATCTGCCCTTAACATAGCCTAACTGGATTGTATCCAATGTCTGCAAGTTCCCTATGTCTTCATTTATAATTCCCATTATGATCCTCTCCATAGCTTAGCAGAACAGGCTTGTCAAGCTGATGGGATGGTAGTTTCCGGGGTTGGTGGAGGCACCTCCTTTGTGAAGTGGGTCCACCATTGCCGTATGCCACTCCTTGGGCACATATCCTGAGGTGAGGCTAAGATTAAACAGCTGCCCTAACTGCGGGTGTAATTACTCATTGAGTTCATGGAGCACACAACTGGGGACACCATCTGGTCCCATGGATAAAGTGTTTTCTGCCTTGGATAGAGCAGTTCCCACCCCAGCATTGGAGATGTTTGGGGGGCTACAATCCTCTGGTGTAGATACCCCTCCAGTTGGGGGGAGGAATCTGCAATGAACCTGTCAGCCAGTATGTTGGCAATGTCTGTAGGTGCAGTGATATCTACATCATTCCGAACTAATTCTGAGCATATCTGGGAGTTCCCTCCCAGGTTTCAAACATAGGCAAAAAGGCCTCATGATTGTCCCTTGAGTCCTGAGTGGGTTTACTCTCAAAACTTGCCTCGGATGATTGTATGGGGGAACCCAGTGTTTTACTCACAATGAGCAGGGGTGTCTTCCCTCCTACGGATTATGCTCTATCTTGTAGTAGCTCCTTCCTTGTGTTGTAGAGCTTGTTTATGGCTAGGGTCCACCAGACTGGATGCTTGCCTGTGGTACAAAGAGTCTTTGTTTTGTTTGGGATTGCCTGAGCCATGCAGTCCTGGAGGTGCTGGTAGAAGGCATTTCTAAGTGATACAGTGGCTTGGGTAATGGTGTCCGCTGGCTTGGGGGCCTTGAAAGAGACCACACCAGTCCTTAGAAATGTGAAGTCGGCATTTGAGAAGGTCTTCACTGTTTGTTTTTCCATCTGGGGTGTGGGTGGGATGTGGACTCCCACTGAGAGTAGTCCATGATCTGATCTCACCAATGATGGGCATACTTCTGGTGTTGAACAGTGTGACCCCATGTTCGTGATGATGAGTTCTAGTATGTTGCCTCCACTTGAGGGGATTGGGACCAGTTGTTCCATGGCATTTCAGTGTATGAACTCATGGAACCTTTGTGTTAGAGTGTTGTGGCATGATTAGTGATCCCAGTCTATATGTGGATAGTTGGAATCACCCAGTAGGATGGTGTTTGGAGATACATTTATCCCCTTCAGTGTTTGCAGGATAGCTGTGTGAGGTACCTGAGTTTGAGAGGGTGGCATGTAACATGCTACAAACTGCAGAGCAGTCTTGCCTACGGTCACTGGCACCTGGATGGTCTCCGATGCATCGTGTGTTGCCACCAATAATGAGGTGAGGGTGTCCTTGATGAATATGGACACCCACCATCCTTCTTGGTGTTGTCCGGATGCTGGTGCCAGAATGCATGATATGAGGTAACACCCGATAGTGCCGGGGTGCTGTCAGAAGCTGTGAACCAGGTTTCAGGCACAGCACAGACATCAATGTGCTACAAACTGAGAAGGGCATAGAGTGTGTGCAGCTTGAGGTTGAGACCTCTGGCATTGAGCAGCAGTACCCTTAGTGTCCTTCCTTTACTGTGTTCTAGGGTGGTAGGTGTAGAATCTGAATCTTGCATAAAAAAAGCACAATGGGGGTGGCAAGAGCATCATCCGAAATCCGGAAGCCCAGGGGTGACAGGTGCAAGCCGTCCCTTGCAAATCACCGTGGCCTGTCCAGCATGTCATCCCAGGCAGACAGACATTGGACCCCTTTGAATGACACCATAGTCTAAGCAAAATAATACAGCTGATCATCTTGTCTCTGTTTATGTGGCATCATACTTGGTGAAGGTAGGATACTGCTGAAGATCAGGGTCATACCTGCCTGGCCTACATAATCAGAGGGATCCTCTATGTCTCTTTCCATGTAGTCCAGGGAGGTACATCTCAGGTCGTTCACACCAGCATGGATAATGACTGGGTCAGACCTGTACTTGCAGTTGAGTGACCTGAGTGCTTGCATTATGTGGTGGATTCCAGTGCCCGATAGGCAGCTTACTGTGACCTCCTCCATTCCCGATCTGGTGAGCGGACGTCAGTGTGTCTGACTATGGAGTAACCATAGACAAGTGTGTCTGGCATTGTTTTTGGCCTTAAGGGCTGTGACTGTTTGGCACACCGACTCTGTGGTCAATGTGTTGCATGTGCTGTGCCCTGTGGAGGCAGTTGTGTGAGTGTCTGCTGTGGTGGCCACTGCCATTCCGGTAGAATCCTGATCACAGCCTCCGAGTGTCTCTGTGTGTCTATGTGTATGATCTTAAGTTGTGATAGTGCCATGTGAGACTGGATTTGTGATGTGTGTGTGGTTACCTTCACCTTCTCTCTGGTCTTGCTAGTCCTATGTTGAGAGAGCTCAGCCTCCACTTTGGCTATATAGTTGCATCTCTCACATGTATGTGTGTTTTATGGCAGAAGGAGAGGGTTGTCAGTGTACACGAGGCAAGTGTAACATTGCCTCAATATTCCCAGGTTCACCAGCTGAGCAGGAGAGGACACTAGCAACTGATCTCTAGACATGCTAGAAGGAATAGACAAAACAATGTTGGAATACAGGGAGATATCAAGCCCCAAACCACATCATAGTATTTGATTGACAATAGCTACACATGCAACGGTGTTTCATAGTGTCATAGTCTACTACTAGCCTATCTGCCCTAGTGCATGTATAAGCCTAGCCATAGTGATGTGGCTATTGCCACCCCTTATACTGGTAATAAGTGTACAGAATAGATTCTGAAGATTGTGCCTCTGACTTAGTAGTGACACAGTATGACCCCCTTACGTAATTGAATAACATGACTGTGCCTCTGTCTAGTCTGTGCCTCCATCTCAAATGCAGTTGTCCAGATGTCTCCTGAAGAGAGTCAGTGAGGGACTCTGTCAAACATGGACTGGGATACTCTGCTAGAGTGTGAGATGCCTCTGAGTTATGACTCTGTCCCTCCAGCATGTCCTATACATGTATGTGCTGAGGTTCAAATCCTCAGCTCTCATGGCTCTGGTGGATTTGGATTGCTTGCAGTGGAGCATGTCCACCAAATCCTGATTGGACATGGTCTTGTATGTCAGGCATAGGTCACCTGTACGTATGCTGTATGACACTGAACAAAGCTGGATTTCCTCTAGTCTGGAAGCATATGACATGTGTTGAAGAACCCTGATCTTCATGGTAGGTACCTTTGGGGTGTCTCCAGCTGTTGCAATTGCTGGGTGAGGTACATACCATATGGGGCTTTGTATTCAATCATGGGCCTGATAAGGGAGAAGGATAGTGGAACAATGACCTCCTATGATCTTGATGGAAAACCCTCCATGATAAGGTGGGCAAGATAGAAAGTCTTCCTAACCACTTTGGCAACAGAGGTGTCAAAAGAGATGTCACTATCTACATGTGTCCCCAGGTGTCTGATTTGTTGTCTGTGCTCAGTGGGTTGCTGTCTATGTATTGATCTGTGGGTACTTTGTTCCTCCCAAAGGGGATGAATACACATCAGTTGCATTCAGTTTCAGGCCATGTATCTGGCACCAGCTATCCACCTTTGTGACGGCATTCTGTAGTATTTGTGTGCCAGCTGATGTATTCACTATGGTGCCTAGGTTGCAGTCATCTGCAAACTTTGTCAGCCACAACCCCCTTATGTTTGCTTTCACATCTGAAAAGTAAATACCAATTAAGAAGGGTCCCAGGACACATCCTTGTGGGACACCACCTGTGACTGGCTTCGAATCTGACAAGGCACCTGCAATGTTGACTTTATGGGTTCTGTTTCTTAGCCATTTTGCAACCTATCCTGCGACATATGCGTTATATGTCAGCTGTTGAGCTTGGCTATGATGCCTGAGTGTGGTATTGTGTCACAGGCCTTAGCCAAGTGCAGGTAGGCTGTGTGGACTGCGTAGCCCTCATCGATGGCCCTACTGACAGTTTCATAGTAGTCAACTAGGTGCAAAGGCAGGATCTGCCCTGTACAAAGCTGAACTAGGTGGGAACAAGGGTCCGTAGGTCAGTAATGTGTCTGTGTAAGAGCTCCATAATGACTCTCCCATATCTTTGCAGACAAGGCTGGTTAAGCTTGTGTGGTGGTAGTTGCCATGGTCTGTGGAGGCATCTCCTCTGTGGAGTGGGACCACTGTTGCCGTACGCCAGTGTTCAGGTACATATCCTGTAGCAAGACTAAGGTTAAATAGCAGTTGTATCAACAGGTCCAGCCCCTTCTGGAGTTCACATAGCATGCAACTGGAGATACCAGCAGGTCCCATGGATGCTGTGTACTTGTCTTTGCTGAGTGTGGCTCTCACATGGACATCCAAGATGACAGTGAGGTTACATACAGCAGTGATAACTATCTTCTTTTGGGGGTGAGGGAGGGGGTAAATCGCACTGAAGCTGTCCGCCGGAATGTTGGCAATATCTGTCAGGTCACTGGAATATATGTTGTTGTGTACCAACTCTGAGCATATCCGAGGGTTCACAACCAGGTGTCTGACATAACTGAAGAAATCAGTGTGGTTACCTTCATTGTCTTTGGTGATTTATGTCCCCAAGTTGACCTTGCATGTCTTTATGAGATAATGTAGCTTTCTACTAGTGCTGATCACAGCTGTCTTCCCTTTTGGAGATGTAGCTCTGTCTTGCATTAGTAACTGTCATCTGTCATACAGTCTGTTTATGGCTGGGGTCCACCAGACAGGACACTTTCCCTTTGCGGAGAGGGTCCTGTTTTTATTTGTGATTGCATGGTCCATGCTGTCTGACATCTAGCTAAGGGGAGGTCATTGTGGTTCTGCAGTTATCTTTCATCAGCATTAGAAATGACCACAACAGCCCCTGTGGGGTGTACCTCATGCAGACACATCCAGCACCTGTAAAGTCCACAACAGTACCTCACTAGGAGTATGACAGAGCTGGAACACATGTAATGTGTAGTCTGATTACACAGAGTGCAGCTCCACACACTGCCATGCTGTCCACCCAGATGCAAGCTGTGCCTGATGTAGAAAGCTATGTCCAAGCTGGAATCAATGCACATGCTGCACCTTGTACAATCTGAATGGCAGGGAGCTATGCACATGAGGGACCTGAACCCCAGCACTGACATATATAGGACAGGCTGTACTGCATTATCCAAAACACAGAAGCCACCCCCACACATGAGTAAACTACCAGTACAGGTTGTCCGTAGAGACACTCGTTGAGTCCCCTCAACAGGAATCCTAATGAGTGCATGGGAGATGGGAGGTTTACCCTGGGTATCAATGTTATGTCACAGGTAGACAGAGGCACAGTATACTAAACAAGACATATGTCATGGCAAACATCACTTACAATGTGTTGATGGACAAACACACTCTCCGACTAGCATTAGAAATGGCCAAGGGCACATCGGTAGTGTTTGCCAATGTACACCCATGTTGTGGAATACACTACTGATGTTGGATGAGGCTGTTGTAAGTAGTTCACATCTGAACATAATGCAACATGGTCAGATAGGTTCATAGGTACATAGGTTTATACTAGGCTATCTTCCTAAGGCAGGTATAAGCCTAGCACAGAGTTCATTGGCATACACCACCCCTTATATGGAAACAGTACTGTGCCCATTATTGTGTCATGCCTCTCTCCAGCAGTGACACCGTGACGATCCCCGGGTTAAACGTATGACCTTCCATCCACAGGTCAAGATACCTCTTGAACACAGCCAGCAAGGTGCTCTGCCTCACATGGACCGGGATTGTATTACACAGCATAGGGAGTCTCTGGGTGATAACTTCATCCCTCCAACATGTCCAACATACAACCCTGCTAAGGTGTAAGTCACCTGCACTAGTGGTTCAGGTGGATCTGCCGATTCTGAGGTGGAGCATGTCCATTAATCCCTGTTTGGACATGGCCTCGCATGTCAGGCACATGTCACCTCTAAGCAGACGGTATGTGAGTGAATAGAGTGGGAGTGTCTTCAATCTGGCAGCATATGACAGCTGTTGGGGTTCCTTGATCCTTTAGGTGGGGGACATTCAGGGTGTCTGCAATTGCTGCAGATGTTGGGTGACATACAGCCAGAATAGGGCATTCGACTCGATCACCGGTCTGATAAGTGAAGAGTACAGGAACAATGACCCACTAGATCTGGATGTGAATCCCATCCTGAGCAGGTGGGCAATGTAGAAGGTCTTTCTAGCCACTTTAGCAATGTAAGTCTCAGAAGAACGGCGACTGTCAACCTGGGTCCCCAGGTCCATGATAACCTCCTCTGTGCTTAGAGGATTGCCACCTATATGGTAGCTTGGGGTCACCTTGCTTTTCCTGAAGGGTATGTCTACACATGTTGTGCACTTTGACTTCAGGCCATGGCCCTGGCACCAGCTATCAGTTACTGTGAGTCCCTTCTGAAGGATATCCGTGTGTGATGCACTGTCCACCATGGTGCCCAGTGTGCAGTCATCTGCAAACATTGTCAGCCAAAGTCCTCCCATGTTGGCCTGTACTTCTGGGAAGTACATGAAAACAATGGGGCCAAGGACTGAGCCCTGTGTGACACCACCTGTGACCAGCCTGGAGTCTAACATAGTGCCAGCAACTCTAACCCTGTGGGTCCCGTCCTTAAGCCAGTTTGCAACCCATCTTGTGACATATGGGTTTACATTTCAGTTGTTAGGGTTTTCCACAATACCTGAGTGGGGTATTGTGTTGAAAGTGTTTGCAAGGCCAAGGTAGGCTGTATGGACTGCCTTTCCCCAACAATGGCCTAAGTGACCAATTTGAAGATGTCAACCCAGTACAAAAGGCATGATCTGCCCTGACCAAGCCAAAATGGGATGGGTACAATGTCTGCATGTCCCCTATATCTTTGTTTATGAGCTCAATTATGATCCTCTCCATAGATTTGCAGACTACACTTGTTAAGCTTATGGGGCAGTAATTACCAGGGTCTGTAGAGGCACTGCCTTTGTGCAGATGTGCACAACTGGACCCTAACCAGGCTGTTGTGCACACTATGGAAATGTAAAGCGGTGATAGGACTAAAGCCCAGGATACTGACCACCACAGTGAAAGTACTGAAACACTACACTATACAGTGCTACAGTGTTAGGTCAGTATGAACGGATGTTGACAATTGTGTGCAAAGTATCCCATGCAAAACCTGCAGGCACAGTATACTCCCTGTTTTGTTCACACAAAAAGTATTCGGACAGTAACTACATAACATGGCACAGAACACACAACCATAAACTGGAGGTATTTGTTGAAGGTCACACTCATCCACAAATGTGATGGGCTGCAGAGTTCAACATATGTAAAGCCCACACTGGGCATGCTCACACACTTAGATAAATGAGACATCTTTCACACAACATGCCATGGGAAGGCTGAACTGGGCATGCTCACACACTTGGTCCAAATGTTACTCCTAGCAACTGTGAAAACACACCAGAGGATGTTCATTCCCCTTTCTAGACACTGATCATGTAAGCACCCTATAAGTATATCGGAGAAAAGGAATCTCTCAGTAATCCAAATAGCGTGCTCTGCTAATGCGTCTGTCTGTAGTGTCATAACATAGTTAGGTAGGGGTTTGAATCCAGCAGGTGGCAAGTGTGTGTGAAGGGGGGTAAGTGTGTATGAAAGAACCATCCCTTTTGGCAACTGGGAAAATACACCACAGGATGATCATTCCACTTTCTAAACTCTGATGATGTCAGCACCCTATAAGTATATCAGGGGAAAGGAAACCTCACAGTAATCCGAATAGCGCGCTCTGCTAATGCTTCCGTCTCTAGTGTCATAACATAGTTAGGTAGGGGTTTGAATCCAGCAGGTGGCAAGTGTGTGTGAAGGGGGTTAAGTGTGTGTGTAAGTGTGTATGAAAGAAGCATCCCTTTTGGCAACTGGGAAAATACACCACAGGATGATCATTCCACTTTCTAAACTCTGATGATGTCAGCACCCTATAAGTATATAAGGGGAAAGGAAACCTTCCAGTAATCCGAATAGCGTGCTCTGCTAATGCGTCCGTCTCTAGTGTCATAACATAGTTATGTAGGGGTTTGAATCCAGCAAGTGTGTGTGAAGGGGGGTAAGTGTGTATGAAAGAAACATCCCTTTTGGCAACTGGGAAAATACACCACAGGATGATCATTCCACTTTCTAAACTCTGATGATGTCAGCACCCTATAAGTATATCAGGGGAAAGGAAACCTCCCAGTAATCTGAATAGCACGCTCTGCTAATGCGTCCGTCTCTAGTGTCATAACATAGTTAGGTAGGGGTTTGAATCCAGCAGGTGGCAAGTGTGTGTGTATGAAAGAAACATCCCTTTTGGCAACTGGGAAAACACACCACAGGATGCACATACCCCTTTCTAAACGATATCACAATTATGTATGGCTTTTGATTACAGACATGCCACGTGTGTTTTGCACACACAGAATGCCCATGTGTGTGGGTTGTCACTCACAATAATGCATGACATTGATTAAACCAGTTATGGCAATGCACACATGATGTATGTGTGTACCAAATACACATATGTACCTGTGACCTTCAATAGTTACCATGTGTGATGCCTGCCACATGTGAATACATGGTATTTGCACAGAGTAACATTATGACCGTGGTCTTCTGTGCAGGTGCAGCATGTGGGATGTGTATATACAGTGTGAGATGTAGATGCTATCAGCCTAGTAGTGAGGGATGCACACCTGGTCTGGGGCATATAGTCTACATGTTGTTGATGTACAGGAGCTGCATGTTTTCACCTGTTGTGGGAGTGGTAAGACAGTATTCCATAGCAATGCAGTGACTGTATGCTAAGAACCATTCAGCTAGGGTTTTGTAGCTACACTAAGTCATTAGCATTCAGTAATTTGTCAGAATCCCTGGTGAGGGTCTGATGCCAACCAAGGTCAGGGGTCTACCAGCCTGTGTCACTTGCTCAGTGATCCCTTCCATGTTCCCTATCATGTATCCCAGTGAGGGACATCCCACATCAGCTGTGGTGGCATGGACAATGACTGAGTCATATGTGTCCATGCATCTGACTGACTTGTATGTTTGTGTTATGTGGTGAACCATAGTGCCCCATGAGCATCTCACTGTGACCTACACCTTTTCCAGCCTGGTGAGCATTGTCTCACTGTACTGGACAATAACAGTACCTAACACAACTGCGGCAGTAGTGTTGTATAGCTGTACAGACTGTGCTTGTTTGACACACAGGATTTGTGTGCTATGTGTTATGCGTGCTGTGTGCAGGCCTAATGTATGCCTGTGTGCCAGCTGCAGAGATGTCTGCCAGTCATGCAGGATGCTATCCTTAGGCTTCACAACTGACCTGTTGTGTTTCCATGCTTGTATTGCTGTCCGTGTAGGTCCACATCAGATTGGTATTGCTGTCACGGTAGTATTTCATGCCACCAGACAGGTTATGCCAGTACTGGGTTCAGAGTGCTTAGTCCACAGTTTGGCCATGTGTTTCCATCTCATACATGTGATGTACATCCATGGGTAGGGATAGGGGGTTCAGGGGGCGTTTTTTTCCCCCCTTAGTACAGGTTTT
>NC_056743.1:1320367565-1320385157 GCF_019279795.1 Protopterus annectens
AACTGATAAAAAGCGCTAAACCACTGGGATTTAGTGACATCTATTAAAAGTTTTTTATTGGAGTACACCTTGTTCTGGACTACCGTGCCTTGTGTAGTGTTTTACAAGTGTTCTTTATTAGTTTTCTACACTTCCAGACTTCAGATGGGATGTTTTTTTTTTTTTTACTGACTATTTGTTTACTAACAGTTCATAAACAAGTAATTTATCTCATTCAGTGAGAGCGTGTGTTTGGATTATGAATCAAAGTATGGAGTGTAAACTAGAACATGCAAGAAACAAAAGGTCTAGGTAGGTAAATAGGAAGGACCACAAACAGCAGCAGCACAATGTACGACATTTGCCACAGAGACAGCATGGGGATGCAATATAATAAGGCATCAAAGGCAGTCCTATGCATATTATACTACATAGATAAAAAAATCTGCCTTGTACACTGATTTAACTGACATGTCAAATGAAATACTGCTCTAAGATAGCTATTCCAGGGTACGAATTGTGTGCCCATGACAGTACAACTTCTTTCTTACCCATATTACAATTTTAAATTTACAGGGGCCAATTCCAGCAGCAACAGCAGAGAAGTAATGCACCCTTCCATGAAGGCCAGTTCCACAGGCATTGAAGCTATAGTCTTGACTACATTAAAAGCAGATCAGGATTTGAAGGGAAGCGTGTTTCTATCTACATTAGAGATAGAGCCACCTCCAGTCTAGTTAAAGTTCAGGTTACGGTGGGCAAGACCCCCATTCAAGTCACAGGCAGTTACAAATTCCCCTCCATGGGTCAAAAAGTACAGTTTTGTACCTACCATAAATGTAGATGTCCGAATTGGATAGCATCTGCAGTCATAACAACCGGGTTGTCCTGTCGTCAGGCAGCCCTTCAGTCGGCCGGATTCCAAAGTCCGGGTCCGGCTTCGGCTGATGTCGCACTTCACCAGACGTCATCTCTGTTGGTCTTCGGGTATATAAGCATCAGCCGACGCCATTTTCTTCAGTGTTTCTTGCCCCAGATGCCAGAAGCCCTCTAGAAGGCTAAAAATTTTGGATAGATGCCAATGTTTCCAAAAGATAGAAGTGTGGTAAACACAAAAATAAGCATGTATGTACATAAATACAAACAACACACCATGAAAGAAGTCCCCACTAGTTCTAGCTATTAGAAGGGTAAACACCCTAGGGTACCACAGAGGGGAAGGAGGGAGGGTAATCCTGACTGCAGATGCTATCCAATTCGGACATCTACATTTATGGTAGGTACAAAACTGTACTATGTCCTTCATGGATGCATCTGCAGTCATAACAACTGGTAGAATACCATAGCCAACTGGGGAGGAGGATAAAAGGTAGATTATGGTGTGTTTAGGATCCCTTGCAGAACAGCAGTGGCAAACCCTGCTCGGGATCTGGAATATAGAGGTAAATTATAATGCTTGGCAAATGTATGCACGGAGGTCCAAGTAGCCTCCAATAATGTCTTTGGTAGCCACTCCTCGCATTATTAAGAAGGCTGTGGTAGTGGCTGTTGCCCTTGTAGAATGAGGTCTTATGTTCTGTGGAATTTGCTTTCCATGGAAGGAGTAACAGAATCGTATGCAATTTCCTATCCATTTGGAGATTGTCTGCTTGGAAATAGCTTTTCCTTCCCTTCCTGTTGCATAGGCTCTGAAAAGTTGGTCAGTCTTTCTGCTATTTTTGTTCTGTCCAAGTAGTAGCGTAGCTGTCTATGTACATCCAAGGTAGGCAGTATTCTTTCCCCTCTGTTTTGTGGGTTGGGAAAGAAGGTAGGTAGGTGGATTGCCTGGTTTAAGGACACTCTGGATACCACCTTAGGCATAAATGTAGGGTTAGTCCTCATGGACACTCTATCTTGGTGGAAGATTAGAAAGGGTTGCACTGCCATTAAGGCCTGTAGTTCTGAAACCCTCCTTGCTGAAGTAATTGCCAGTAGGAAAGCAGTTTTCCATGACAAGTGTTGCAGGTCTGCTGTTGCTGCTGGTTCAAAAGGTGATAGAGTCAATTTTTAGCACAAAGTTCAAGTCCCAGGCTGGTAATGGTGGTTTCCTTGGAGGTTTTACATTCTTGATTCCTCTGAGGAACTGCCTGAGCAAAGGGTGTGAAAAAACAGGAGGATCAAAGCTGTATTCTGCTGAAATAGCTGATGCATGAATCTTGATGGAGGAATAGGACAGGCCTGAATGAAGTAGTTCGGCCAGATACTCCAGAATGTTGGCCATATCTATGTTTGATACATCTTTACCTCTTTCTGAGCTCCAAATGACAAACCTTTTCCATTGTCCCAGCATAGTTTCTTCTTGTTGAAGGTCTGCGTGCTTCAAGAATAATGTCTTTAACTCTTTGTGAAAGCTGTGGATTAGCAGCTGCTATGTGATGTTCCATGCAGTCAGTTGCGAAAAAACGTTTTTAGGTTTGGATGCATGGTGCTGTAGTTGTTCTGAGTTAGCATCAAAGGCATCAGGGTATTGTACATATTGTTCGAGACATGCTCCTCAGCAGTGGGTACCAATGTTGTCTTGGCCAGTTTGGAGCTATCAGGATTATCCTTGGACGTTCCTCCTTGATTTTTAGTAATACTTTGTGTATCAAGGGAAGGGTGGGAATGCATATGCTGTTAGTCCTTTCCAGCTGAAGGAGAGCCCGAGGAGTCCACTTTCCATGCTAGTGGGTGGAATGTCCTGTGCAGAATTTTTGAGCTGGTGATTGAGGAGGTGATCACGAATAGATCTATCTGAGGCATTCCCCATTTCTTTGAGATGGTCTTGAAGATGTCCGGTGCAGCTGCCATTCGTGGACATCCGATGTAGTCCTGCTTAACATATCTGCTAGAGTTTCTTTTCCTGGTACAAATATTGCCTGTAACTGGATGTTGTAGCTGAGTGCCAGGGTCCACAGCTCCAAAGTCATTCTGCATAGGGGTGGGAATGAGTGCCTCCCTGTTTGTTGATGTACCACATGACTGTGGTGTTGTCTGTCCTTATCATCAACTGGCCTTCCTTGAGAAATGGTCTGAACTTTTGGATTGCCAGTTTTACTGCCAGCATTTCTTTTTAGGTTGATGTGCAGGTGAAGTTGGTCCTGTGTCCACAATCCTTGCACGCATTTGTCCAGCATATGTGCCCCCATCCCAGGTCTGAAGCATCTGTTGTGATGGTCTGGCTTGACCCTTGAAAGGGCAGGCCTGGGTTTGACTGGCATGCATGACCCCACCATAGGAACTCCTGTTTTAAGCATGGTATTAGTGATTTCCGTTTCTAGGCTGTGTCTGTGTTGGGACCATAAATTCTTTAGGTACCACTGAAGCTTTCTCATATGTAGTCTGGCAATGGAACCAAGATTATGTATGATGCCATGAAACCCAAGGCCTGCAGTACCTTTCTTGCTGTTAACTTGTTCAGATTTGTTAGTGCCAAGAAGTAAAGAGGGAGTTCTTTTTGTTTTTCTGTAGTTAGGAATGCGATTTGTCTTACTGTGTCGAATTCTCGCCCAGGAAAGTCCTTGTCTGGGATGGTATCAGCCTTGACTTTGTAAATTGACTGTGTATCCCAGTGCTTGAAGCAAGTAAATGACCCTTTGTAAATCTGTTGTCAGCTTGCTTTTGTTGTCCCCTTGTATCAGACAGTCGACCAGGTATGGATAAATTTGAATACCCTGTAGCCCGCAATGGGCGATTACTGATGCCAGGCATTTTGTGAATACTCTGGGGCTGATACTAGATAAGCCAAAGGGCAATGTAAATAAGTGAGAATTGATAGTGCTCTGATCCTGCAAGAAATCTGAGGTATCTTCTGCAGATGGGTCGAGATGGGGACGTGCAGGTATGCCTCCTTGAGATCTAGAGTTACCAGCCAACACTCCTTGCCCAGCATGGGAAGAAAGCCAGTTGCTGTAAGGGTCCAGCATTTTGAATTTTGGGACAATGATGTAAGTATTTAGGGTAGACAGGTCTAGAATTGGTCTCCAACTTTTTCCTTTCTTGGAACTAGGAATAGTCTGAGTAGAACCCCTTTCCTTGCTCTGCTGTTGGCACTTTTTCCACAGCTCTCATGTTTGCTAATTCCATTATCTGTTGTAGAGCCTCTGTTTTGATTTGGAGGTAGGTTTGGCATTCCTCTTTTGACTGGTAAAGTGTGGAAGTGGAACCGGTAACCTTGATCTATGGTTCGTAAAATCCACTTGTCCTTTGTTATGTGGTGCCAGTTTTTGAAAATAAGGTTAGCTTTCCGCCTAGAGGAGCTGCTATTTGTTCCCTGGTTGGCGGGCTTAGGTTTAAGTCACTGTGGCTGTGTTGATGTAGAGGCAGGTGTTGATTCTGTGCCTCTGTTGTTACCTTGCCACTGTCGTCCTCTGTAGGCACCTCCTCTGGATTGGTTTCTGCCTCTGGAATGTCTATTCCTGCCCCTTTGAGGTCTTGTGGAGTCAGGAAAGGACCAATTTTTGGCAGGCCAGTTCCTGCTAAACCTTGGGGTTGAACCTGCAAGAATTCTTTAACTGTCTGGACTGATTTGCCTTTTCTTCCATTTTCTTCATAACCTGCTGGGCAGGTGTACCAAACAAACTTGATTTATCCATAGGAGCATCAAGCAATTTAGATTTAACATGATCCGTAAAGCTTGCTCCTTTAGCCATGCATGCCTTCTAATTACTGTGCCAGTCATGGCTGATCTAAATGAAGCCTCCAGTGCATCATAGCCACATTTTAAAGAATGGTTACTAACCTGCTGTATGTTATTTACCATTTCTAATACATAATTCTTATCAAGAGATTCATCAGTGGTTAGCTTTTTAGTTAACTGATCAAGCATAAACTCTTGGTATTGTATCATGTGAAACTGACAATTTAAAGCTCTAGCTGAAAGAGTGGCTGAAGTGTAAACTTTTTTACCCCATCTGTCTAATGACCTTGCTTCCCTTTCAGAAGGAACAGGGTTTTTAGCTATGGTCGCGGCTACTGCCTTGGGACCCTGGGATATAGTTTCGGGGTCTACAAGAGGGGCCTTGTAGAGGTGGAGATGAGTATCTGGCACCCTGTAAAATCTGTCTGGTTTGGCAGGGGCTGGGGGTAAAGAATCTGGAGCTGAGCATGCATCATTGAAAGCATCATCCACCACAGAGAGAACAGGAGGGATAGCTAAGGGCCTGTGCTGTGGTAGGTGCAAAAAGGTCCTAAGTCTTTTCCTGGAGTCTGAAAAATCCTGTTGCTGCCATTGGAACTGTTCTCGCATGGCATGCAAGGTTTCCCCAAAGGAGAATTCTTCTGGAGGGGAAGCAGCTGGAATGGATTCTTCAGCATCAGAATCTTCAAAATTGGAGAAAGGAGCCTCTGGCTGGTCAGTTATGTCTGATTCATCAGCAGAATCATCAGAGGACACTGGCTCAGGGGCTCTGCCCTAGGTCTCTCTTTTCTGGGGCTGAGAGGCCCTGTCTGGGCGAGATTGAGATCCTCTAATTAATGAAATTAAATCTTCTGCCAAGGTAAGCATTTGAGAACTGGCAGAGGGCCTGGTGGAAGGGGTTTAACAGGCACTGTTTTAGTAGTCTTGGCTGCTTTAGCCCTGGCGAAGGCCTTAATGGACATGGCTGCTGGAGGCCTAGCAGCACCACGTGCTGGGGTAGAGACATCCAAGGAATGGTGTCTGATAAGTCAGTGGTAAGCACCGTAGTGGTAAAATTTCTGAGGCCGATTCAAGAGTGTTAGCAGGGACCTCAGTTGTAGTGATAGTTTCAGGTGTAGTTTGATCAGTTTTCTCGGTTTCGGCGAAACCGAGACACTTCTCATGTTTGTTTAACCATGGTTTGGCCGAAACCGCGGACCGCGAGTGTCGGTCTTTTTCTTTGCGTTTTTTGCCAGAATGTGAAGTCCGGCGGTCCGAGGACATAACGGACACAAAGTCAGAGCCGAAAAACTGTTCTGCAAGCTCTGACCGGCGCCTAAGCCGTTAACGGTTGAAAGAAGCACAGGACCGAACAAGCTGCTACGTCGTGGGCTGGGCCTAAACAGGGCAGGCAGTAAGAGTGGAAATCTTTATGAGGTATTTGTTTCCCACAGGTTAAGCAATTATTAACTTTTCTGACATCGGCTGAGGCAAGAAAGAGTCCCCAACGGGGTACTTAGCTTTAGAAGTCTTCGAAGTAGTATTCGGTAGAAGTAATCTCTGGATCCGACCGACCGGCACTTGCGAACAGCTTGCTGCTTGGCGCCACGGCAAGAAAGACTGAGGAAAATGGCGTCGGCTGATGCTTATATACCCGAAGACCAACAGAGATGGCGTCGGGTGAAGTGCGACATCAGCGAAGCGGACCGGACTTTGGAATCCGGCCGACTGAAGGGCTGCCTGACGACAGGACAACCCGGTTGTTATGACTGCAGATGCATCCATGAAGGACATCATGCACAACGTCTACTTAACCAAACTGGGAGACCATCTAAATATTATAGAAAACTCTTATGGGGGATTTCAATTAACCCACCATCAACTGGGGAACCTATGTTAGCCCACACTCAGTAGTGCAAATGTTCCTTGACTTTAACACAAATGCTCTGGAACAAATTGCTCATACCACGACAGAGAACTATACTAGATCCAGTCCTTACTAACATATCAAAACAGATGTACTGCAGCAACTGCTGGACCCTCAGTTAAATCTGACCACAAATGAGTCACCTCTGAACTGGCACTAACACCACAACTCAGAGTGAAATCAGACTAAACTTCAAAGCAAACTATACCCTCCTAGGTGAAGGTATAAATGCATTCCAAGCCCCACCCCCAGCTGGAAGTGTTAACTACACCAAAGCTTACACTAAAGCCCTGTACAAACCACTTGCATAAAAATAAGTGTATAGACTCTGCTGTACCAGAAAGAATCAAAGCCAGAGCCTCAAATAAAAACAATACAAGCCATCATGGTGGACAACCAGCATCAACAAACTTTACAATAAGTGCAAAAAGTTGCTGTCCAAGAAGACAAAAGTGAAGCCCCAACAATGGAAAAGAACCCTCCTCAGCCTCAACAGGCAAATAAGACAACCTGTCAAATCCTCCAAGGGCTTTTCAAAAATACTTAAAGCACGGCCAAAGATAACCATAAAGCCTTTTACAGCTAGGTACATACCCTAAAAAAGGTAGGACCCAAGCATTTGCAGAATTATTCACCAATGGTATCATACACACTGACCCGACAGAGACAGTAAACCTGCCAGTGGATAGGGTTTGGTGAAACTTTCACTCCTATCCTCCAGACTTACCACAAACCTTCCCCTTACTTACCTGAAGGGCAGGTCATCAAAGCCTTGTCCAGGGCAAAACAACCAACCTCTATGGGACTAGACAGCTTCCCAAGCTGTCTTCTAAACAGGCTAAAACATGAACTAGCATCACCATTAAGTACCCTTTTCAATCACAGCCTAACCACAGGGCTTTGGTCCTGTGGAATGGAGAATAGCAACAGTTATTCCCCTCCACAGAGGTGCCTAGTAACAGACCCAGGGAATTACAGACCCATAAGCCTGATCAGCCTCATCTGTAAGGCCATGGCACGTGTCATTATGGACCTCCTAAATAAAAAAGAAATAGGTAACATCCAAACCCTGGATCCTACCCAATTCACCTTTGTCAAGGGCAGATCCTCCTGTGAAATCTGGTAGATTTTTTTGAAAATATGACAAAGGCCACTGATGAAGGCAAATCTGTGCAGACAGCATATAGCAACTTTGCAAAGGCGTTCGACACAATCCCACACTCTGGCATTACCGATAAACTTGGCACACTGAACGTAAACCCCTTCATTTTAAGATAGTGTTTGTCCTGATTTGTGAGCGAGTTGGCAACCTATCAAAGTGGTAACTCCTATCAACAAACAGACCCGTCACCAGCAAGGTGCCACAGGTTACCACATCTGTTGCTATTGGTAAATAGAACTGATTATTCGCAAGCATAGATAGCATCCTATTAACATAATAATTGGTGTCCATTACCACTATACCCCCACCCTTGTCAGCTGGTCTAATCGATAAAGTAGGATCATTACATAAATTTTTAAGAGCATTACTCTCTTTAAATGTCAGATTATATTTCTTACGCGTCTGCTTGCAGTTACTCTCTCTCATTTTATATAGATCATCCTCAACAAGTTTACTAAATGCTGAAAGTAGTGGGTGTAATTGAGGTGTAAAACACTAGGGTGTTGAAAATGTGTACTGTACATAATCACCACCATCTCCAAAATATAACTTTAGAGATAAATTACGCACATATAATTTAAAATCTCTAATCATTTCTTCGAAAATACTACCTGTAGTGGGTATAAAGGATAAGCCTTTAGATAACACTGATAACTCATCTGAAGTCAAAATATGGGAGGAAAGGTTAAACACTAGGTTTTCCCCCTCCCTTTGCCTTCCCACATCATCTTTATATTTTTGTTCAGAGGTTGTTCTATTGACAGCTTTCTCTTCTGTGTTCCCCTGCTCAGAGATCTTCCCCGCCCCTCCTTGTGGTCTTCCCTGATGGGAAAAGGATGGGAAAGATTAAATATAGGAGTGTCAGTTGTCTTAGAAGTACTAACGTAGTTATTGTTTGGTGTTTGTCTAAAAGTTGTACTTATTTTGCTCCTTACAACAGGTACAGGGGTAGGAGCTACCTCAATAGGCTTATCAGTACCATGTGAGACTATTATAACATCTGATGTACAGTCAATGCTGCTATTACTGGCAGTAGATGTAACATTTAAAGTACTTTAGATGAATCAATCATTACATCATTAACAGACTCAGTTCCATCAACTACAACAGATCGCTGAGTGTAGTTGGCTTTACAATGTGCAATGTCTGTGGATTGAGATATATCAGAATTAGTATAGTTCTCTCTCATGTAATCCTGTATTTATCTAGTTTACTTTTACAGATGTATTTTATATGATATGTTGATATACATTTACATTTTTTATATATATATTCTTATAATTATTGTTTTTTCTACATATATGTAGATTTTTATTTTCATATATAACTATGTATATTTATTCTTAAATTACATCATATAATGAGATAGTTTTAAACATTACTGCTTTTAGTAAGTGCTTTATATGATAAGTGTTGTTAATTGATTGATTTCCCGCCTAGAATGCTATTTAAATTAATTAAGGTTGTATGGTGTATGAGTCTGAAGAAGCCATTTGGGTGAAAGTGCTTACTCGTCATATAATAAACTTTCTTGTTTGCTACTACAGTGAATCGTGATTTGATTTATGCTAGCTATTGGATTTTAACGTGGATTTTACATGGATTTATTTCTTGAAGAATAGTATAGCTCCTGCTGTGTTCGCTTCCTCCTGATTGTTTTTGCTTATTTAATATATCTAGTGTAAATGAGAAAGTGACATCATAGGAATAGTAATATCCATGTGGATGCCAGGAGAGCTGCAGAGGAGGAGTAGTAATAATGAGAGAGACAAGTAGAAAAGATGGATGTATAGCAACAGGCAAAGGAGGGAACTATAATGGAAGTTGGATAATAAAAATCGGAACTCCTAATGATGTGGACATCCTACAAAAGGGCCTCACTGAGACAGATGCCTGGTGTCAAGCCATGGCCTCAAGCTCAATGCCAAAAAGTGCAAAGTGCACAGTCATCCCCTCTAGTAAACATTCTGTACCCATGAACTACCACATAGGCGGTAGTCTACTTAACACAGAAAATGTGACGAGACCTTGGGACAGAGGTGGACAGTAGTCTATCACATCGCCACAGTAGTCATGAAATCCTTTTATGTGGCACACCTCATCACAAACTGTTTCTCATCCAGGAAAAAAAAAAAAAAAAGTCAATTGTTCTCCTCTACTCATCACTCATTAGACCCATTAGAGTAAAATGCTCCTTTTTGTATGTACCTCACAAAACATCTACAACAAATGGAAAGGCCGCAGAAGTACCTCACAAAGAGAATTACCAGCCTCAAACAGATGCCCTATGTAGACAGTCTCAAAAACCTCCAGCTTTACTCCATCACATATTGCCTACTCCGAGGCGATCTCGGACTAACATACAATGCTATGTCAAGCCCAGAGCTGTTGGACATGCTCCACTTGAAGAAAACCCAATCCCTCCGAGCTACATGCTCTAGGGACCTAAACCTTGTCACCACAATAAACAGAACATGCTAGAGGGATAGATTCCTGTCCCAGAGACTTCCCATACTCTGGGACAAACTACCTATCTATATGAAACAAAGCTCCTCATTAGCACACCAAGAAAATTCTTGATTGGATGAGAAATAGGAAATTCACCCCGGGGATCACTTCTGTGGCTCTGCTCGATAGGGGCACAGGAAAATAATTTTCTTGGGTGACGAAAGCCAGGGTACCACTTTGGCTAGGCTTTTATAGGCCCTAGGGCCAATAGCCTAGTACCTACCTATGAACCTATAAGATCCTATGGAACAAAGTTGCTGAATTAATGGAAGTAGTAAAAGAAAAAGTAGTTGTTCAAATGTACAGGATATGAAATGAGATAAAGTTAACAGCCAGAGAGATTTAAATAAAGTTAAGAAAAGCTCCCAATTGGAAAACCCAGGCTCAGATGCAGTACCTAACTTCTAGCTAAAAGTATTAACATCTTTATATGAAAATTAAACCAAGAGTAACAACTGTGTATATGTACACCCCGGACAGACACCAACCTGGTTAACAGGAAAAACAATACTCCTACTAAGAGTGAACCTGCAAGCCATCATAAAAACTATTATACCAATAGCTTGCCTTCCGACTACACAAGCTATACACTGGAATGTATGCAGAGAGATTTATAATGATTTAGAAGAAAACTCAATCATGGCAATAGAGAGAGAGTAACAAAAGAAAGTCATATGAAAACAAAGAATAATTTGTTGTTAAATAAAGTCATAATGAAGAACTGTAAAAAGGTGAAGAATCCAAGTATGGTATGGATAGACCATAATTTATTTATTTATTTTATTTTATTTTATTTTACATTTGTTGACCGGGCTGGTCTAGCTGGATACATGTCCATTTTCAGTAGAGGCCCGGGGAGAAAAGCTCCACAAATAAAGAGGTAGTTAAACATATCATTCAAGTATAGAGTTATAGTTATAACATTCAAAGAGGAATCAAACATATAAGTAGTACAATTATTTAAAAGAAGTACAATACCTATAATGAACAAGCATTAGAATTAGTTGAGTCCTTAGGTTAGTGGCTTTAGTAGGACTTCGTGGGCCAGGAAAGTTTTAGTATTAGTCAGGATTAGAGCAGGGGCAGAGCCATTGGGACTTTAATAGGTCTTTGAGGTGTTTTTTGAATTGGTAGAGAGAGGTCATGTGTCTTAGGTTATTTGGGAGGGCATTCCAGGATTTGCCAATGGAATTTGCATAGAGTGCTTCGCCTCCCAAGTTGTTAGACTTGATGGTTTCAATTAGTAGACTTTTGGATGACCTAAGGGATGTGAGGTTGGAGTAAGGGGTAAGTATTTTGTTCAGTGAGGGAGTTTTATCTGGATGATTAATTATTTTGAAGGCCTCAGAGAGTTGGTTAAGTTTGAGAGTATTGGAGAGTTCTAACCACTCGAGGGTCCTTAGATTTTGGCAGTGATGGGTCCGATAGGGCATCCCCGTTATAAATCTGGCTATGTGGTTATAGCTAGTAGACAGTTTGTTGAGTTCCTTCTTGTTGAGGAAGGAGAATACCGGAGAAGCGTAGAGGAGTGTAGACAGAAGGTGGGTCCTAGCAATGGTAAGTTTGGTGTGCGGAGTTAAGAAAGTTTTAATCTATACAAAGACCCGAGTTTTTGTTTACAGACTTAATGGTCAGACTGACATGTGTATCAAATTTAAGTTTGTTATCTATGGTCACCCCAAGAAGTTTGGTGTGGGAGACGGGTTCGATTATGATTCCATTGTTGGAGGACACGCAGAAGGTTGGGGTAGTGGCATTAGGTGGTTCTTTTACTTGGGAGGTATTTAGTGTGGGGAAAATAGAAGTAATTTAGTTTTGGATGGATTTAGTAGAAGCTTTAGTTCTGAGAACCATGTTTCAACTAAGGAGAAGCAATTTTGGGTAGCAACTTGGAGTTTAGCAAGAGAAACGTCCGAGCATATCAGGGTGGAGTCGTCATTGTATTGAATGCAAGTGGCTTTAGGAATGATCGTATGTAAACTGTTAATAAATAGGGAAAAGAGAAGGGGGCCAAGTATAGATCCTTGTGGCACACCTATATTAGTGGGGAGAAGGTCTGATAGCCTGTTATGCCACTGAACCGCCTGCTTTCTACTCGATAGGTAGTCATTAAACCAATTTATTGTTGATTTACTAAGATGAAAGGTTTGCAGTGTTTGTATTAGTAGTTGGTGGTTCACCATATCAAGGCTTTGATAGGTCAAGAAAAAGCGCAGAGGAAATAAGTTTGTTATTGGCTTTGGTTGATTGAATCTACAAAGGAGAGAAGAGCAGAGGTTGTGCTGTGATGGGGGCGGAATCCATGCTGTGTGTTAGATAGGAGGTTGTGATGAGAAAGATGGGTAATGAGCTGTTTGTGAACATGGCGTCCAGGATTTTGGCTAGAGGAGACAGTATAGCTATTGGCCTGTAGTTAGATGTGTCAGTGGAGGATCCACCTTTATGGAGAGGGATGATATACGAGATTTTCCAGATTGAGGGGATAGAAGATTCAGATATAGATCGGTTGATCAGGATTGAAACAGGGTAAGCAATGGCGTCAGATGCTATTTGTAGGTAGTTGGCTGGGAGTAGGTCAGCCGCTAAGGTAGTTGGTTTGAGTTTTTTCAAGAGGGTACGAATGTAGGAGGTAGGTGTGGGTTGTAATTTAAGGGAGGACTGAGTAGGGTTTTTAGTTGAGGTTGTGGAGGAGGGAGAGACTGGATGGTCTCCGTAAAAAATGTATTGAAAGTGTTAGCTATTTCACTTGGATCTTTGCCTATTAGTTTACCAGGGGTGGGGGTGGTCGATTTTCCTGGACGAAGGAGATGATTGAAGCCAGCCCAGAATTTTTTGGGATTATGCTGGTGTTTGTCTTGGAGGTGGCAAAAATGTTGTTTTTTGTCCATCAAGACGGCTGATTTGGTTGAGTTTCTAAGCTGAAGAAACTTGATCCGGTCCAGGGGGCTTTTGGTAGCTCTCCATTTATTCCAGGCCTGATCCCGGAGTTTAATTTTGGATTTGGTGTCTTTTGTTAGCCAAGGAGCAATACGTTCCTTGGTCCTGGTCAGTCTTTTAGGAGCGTGAGCATCAAGTATCTTAAGGAAAGTGTCGTTAAAATAAGAGACACTGTCCTCTAAGGGGAGCGTTTTTAGGGAGGACCAGTTACATGCTTTGAGGTCAGCAAGAAAATGTTGTGGGACAAAATTCTTACTGTTCCTGACCAGCCTGGTTTGGTGATGGTTTGGTGTTGTACATTTGTGTTTTAAGATAAAGGTAATAAGGTGGTCACTAAGGTCATTGGGAAGAGTCCCTGCAGTATAGTTATTTGGGGCTTTATTAGTGAGGATCCAGTCAATGATGCTCTCCTTTTGTTGAGCATTCCCAATTCTGGTGGAAGATAGTATATTTTGAGAGAAGCCATGCAAGTTAATGGGGAGAGGATTTGAGTGATTGGAGTAGTGGGACCAATCAATATTAACGTCACCTAGTATTATGGTTTCTTGGGGAAGGGTTGTAGCTAACCAGTTAAGGATATGTTCAAGGTTTTCAACATTATTTCCTGGTGGTATATAGACTACAATGAGATTAATACTTTTTTGTTTGTTGAGGGATAGCTTTAGGGCAAGCAGTTCAAGGTTAGGAATTTTTGGGGGTTGGAGAGGTTTCATAGTGACGCTCAGCGTATTCTTAAACATAATGGCTGCTCCCCCACCCTTTCTAGTTAGACGATCAGATCTGAGAACGTTATACCCAGGAGGGATGATTTCTTCATCCTTGGTGCTAGGTTTTAGCCATGTTTCCGTTAGACACATAATGTCTGGGGAGTGGGTTGCAAGCATGGCATGTAAGTTATGGACCTTATTATTGATACTTCTTAGGTTGAGGTGAAAGATAAGGAGGGAGCCTGCTGAGGTTCTAGCTGAATTCAGGATGTTGAGGCCTGGATCGGAGTTAGGGCCTGGGTTGGGGTGGATGTCGCCATCTTTTATGATGGATTTTTTCAAATAGTCAAATATCTTTTGGAGTTTAATTTGTAGTTTGAGGTGTCCTTAGAGCTAGGTGCTTTAGGGTGCAGGAGTAAGATGAGGTGTTTTGAAGAACTGGTTATTACCGGGGTAGTGAAAGGGGGGGATGAGATTGGAGGGTTTTTGGGAGTGAAGAGAGGTGTGTCCATTTGGGAGGTGGGCTCCTACTAGGGGTAGAGTTTCGTAGCTTGTTAGATGATAGGATATAATGAGAAGAAATGATATGAAGGGGAGGATAGTAAACAATTGTCTATCCATGGTGAGAGGAGAGGTTGGTGAGTATGAACTGCTGATAGAAAACTTTTGAGAAATAGGGAATTAACAAGGCTAAGGGGGGAAAAAGGAGGGAGGAATAAGTAAAGGTTGGAAGTGGGCGGTCCAAGGGAGTAACCTTAGTTGTAAAGGCAGTACCAGGAAGTGGGAGGGAATTGAGTCAGATGGAGGGACAGTTGTGGTTGGTTAGCCGTAGAGGGGGATGGGCCAAATGACCCTATAAATGTAGAGATAGTGGGGGCGGGTGGGAATAGGGGGCAGGGTGGGGGAGGCCGAGCTGGCAGTGAAGCCAGGCGGACTCCACCCAGGTTTTCCCTGGGTCCTAAAGAAACCTCAGTACAACGTAAGCTTGCTTATTTTACTTTCCTTTAAGTTCAATGTCCGCTAGCAGAACCAGAGGGATAAAATAGCTGGTGTGAGAAACTAGTAAGACACAAATACTGCCACAGTCACTAGATACAATGTACACTTTGGGGTTTGAAAGGTCCTTTACCCTGGGATTTTGAGTCTTCTATTGACTAGTTTCAATAGACCTGGGTGGAGGCTGGTCTGTGCGTTTGCACCAGGGGTTCTTGTAGGTCAGCGTCGGGAAGTTAGGATCCACGCGATGGACATCGAGTGAGGGGGGTTATCTAAAGAGACAGAAGTAAGAGAGATGGAAGGCTTATCAACAAACTACAAGTTAGCTCTAGCAGGTTACGACTAGAACACCACAGCAACATACAAATATCAGTTAGTAACAGCAAGGGGTCATAGTGTACTCAACACTCTAGGCACTAGCAGTTAGCAGTCTACAGCCATGCGTGAGTCCCGCAAACAGTTTAGCCAATAGTGATTTTACAGGTTGCTCAAGGATAAACTTAGGTACACATGAATATCAGTACAAGGCAGCATTTTTAAGCAGCTCTCCACCAAATCTTGAACATTAGTGTCAGCAATTTAGGCAAAAAGGAAAACAGAAAATGTCCATCACTCGTTTTATGCAGTACTCGTTTTATGCTAAGGCCCTTCAGCGTGGGAGCGCACAGTAACCAACAACACAAGCGTATGTTAGTGTTAAAACGCTATTATGCTGTTTGCTTCTCCTGTTTAAAGCGAGTAAAGCAAGGTACAAGAAATCACTCCCTAGGCTAGATTTACATTATTATAAGCCTTCTAAATATCAGACAGAAGTAGTGGTAAAGGTTGCCAAACACCACGCTAGTATGCTGTTTGCTTCTCCTGTATAAGGCGATTAAAGCAAAGTACAAGAAATCGCTTACTAGGTTAGTTTTACAGTAGGTTAAGCCTTTTCAATAACAGTAGTAGTAAAGGTTGCAAAACAGATCTTTGTTCGTTAGGTCGTAAAACAAGACACAGCAATAAAACGCTAACAATAGATGCACTGTAGTTTGCAGACAGTAGAAAAACCTGCCCTAACATTAGTGACCAAGCAGGGCGTTACACTTTAGGTCAAAAACACAAAACACAGTAGTTGACGCTAAGCATGGATGCACTTTAGCTTGCATGTATTAGAGGAAACATACCCTAACTCTTGTAACCGAACAAGAGGGCCAGTCTGGATCTGTACTATTCCATTGAGGAGATAACAGTAATGGTGGAAAAGCCGGTTGTGGGTAGTGCTACTTCGCTGACGTCAGGCAGGGACTACACCACCCAGGTTTTCCCTGGGTCCTAAAGAAACCTGCGAGTACAACGTAAGCTTGCTTATTTTACTTTCCTTTAAGTTCAATGTCCGCTAGCAGAACCAGAGGGATAAAATAGCTGGTGTGAGAAACTAGTAAGACACAAATACTGCCACAGTCACTAGATACAATGTACACTTTGGGGTTTGAAAGGTCCTTTAACCTGGGATTTTGAGTCTTCTATTGACTAGTTTCAATAGACCTGGGTGGAGGCTGGTCTGTGCGTTCGCACCAGGGGTTCTTGTAGGTCAGCGTCGGGAAGTTAGGATCCACGCGATGGACATCGAGTGAGGGGGGTTATCTGGGATTTTGAGTCTTCTATTGACTAGTTTCAATAGACCTGGGTGGAGGCTGGTCTGTGCGTTCGCACCAGGGGTTCTTGTAGGTCAGCGTCGGGAAGTTAGGATCCACGCGATGGACATCGAGTGAGGGGGGTTATCCTAACTCTTGTAACCGAACAAGAGGGCCAGTCTGGATCTGTACTATTCCATTGAGGAGATAACAGTAATAAAAAAAAGCATATGACAGTATTTCACATTCATGGATAAAAGAGTGCTTAAAAATGTACAAGACATACCCTACACTGAATCGATTACATTACAGCAACCACGAAACAGTGGCAAGCCACTTTTCAGTTAAGCCATGATAAAGAACAAAATTATTATTCTAGGGATAAAAATTGAAAGGGGGGGTATTCCAGGGTGATGCTGTCACTGCTGTTCTTTTGTCTATCTAAACCCATTAAGTTGTCTACTTAGCACAACTGCAAGTGGTCAAAACTTTTCAGATGATATAAGAATGTCATTTTGTCTTAACAAATGTGCAAAAGCAACCTTTAAAGCAGGAAAGCTGAAGCACCTAGAAATCAGCAGCCTGGGACAGGAATGCGATTTATATAAAAGAACTTGAGCAAGAGGAAAATATTTAGAAACTGATGAAGGTCAACAATATAACATGAACAAATGCAAATAAAACTTGGTAAGGAATATTTTAGAAAACTAAAATTAATACTGAAAACAGTGCTGGCATCTAGGATCAAAGTCCAAACTATAAACCAGTTTCCTCTTGTCCTAACTTCCAAAAGGTGCTGGATCGGTTGGACAGGCAAACAAGGGTGCTTCATGCTTCTCAAAATGATAAAAATCAGCATATACCAAGAATGCATATTCCCCATTCTGAAAGAGGTATGGGCATCCTTGAAATTGATTACATGTATAGATCTGCAATCGTAGGACTGCGCACATCTGCTGACCTCACAAGACCCAAACATAGTGCAAGTTTTAAAACAGGAGGAGAACAAGTCTAAGATAAACTTCCCTTCTTAGTTTAAACAGAAGCATGTTTATGTCAAGCGGGAATAGAAATCAAACCAGATTGAAAAAGGGGAAGGTCCCAAAAAAAAAAACAATTTATTT